>NW_010565739.1:13389-19333 GCF_000687285.1 Phaethon lepturus
CCTGAAAATACCTGGGATTTCTGGAGTGCAAAAGCAAAGCAAGAATATAAAAAAAAAATAGAAAATCCAACAGGTTTGAGTCACTCATCTCCCACAAAGTTATATGAGTATTATTTTTATTGCAAAGAAAGACTTTGATCCATGTCTTTGATGCACTGTTCACTTTCCATCACAGACCCTGTTGCTGCACTGTGTTTTTCCAAAGAATAATATTCACCTTGTGTTCCCCTGTTTCAGAAAGTCAACCCTCCCTGACTTCTACTGTGCTGATGGAGATAATATCAGTGCCTTGTTTGATTTTTTCCCCCCTGCTATTCTTATAGTATAAAATGGTATTACATACCAATCGATTCGATTTGGGTCATAAATATGCCTAGCATGGTAGGTAT
Organism: Phaethon lepturus; assembly: GCF_000687285.1. Classification (NCBI taxonomy): domain Eukaryota; kingdom Metazoa; phylum Chordata; class Aves; order Phaethontiformes; family Phaethontidae; genus Phaethon; species Phaethon lepturus. The sequence continues at coordinate 13,779 of NW_010565739.1, forward strand.
GAATTTTCTAAAAGTGCAGTAAACTGTCTTACCAGAATAGGAAGAAATATATCAAAAATGTACAGATTACAAAAACAAAATTTTGGAATTATAATTTAATTTCTCCTGGGAAACTTTTGTCCCAGCATTTAGGTATAGAAGGACAGAAGCTTCCAATATTTGTTTTTCACCAACTTGGAAGAGCTAATTTTCCTTTGCCCTCTTCCCTCCTTATCAGTCCCACACCATTTTTCTCTGTATGTCCAATCTGTCTTTCCCAACCAGCTTGGCTCCAATCCTGTCCGGCTGCTTGCTATACTAGTGGAGTGAAATGGAAGAGGGATAAAAAGAGCTATAGTGTAAAAGAACCATAAAGCAAAGAGGAAGAAGGGTCTGGAATGCTCCGCTCTTGTGATATGTATCACACTGCAGCACAGCACTTTGCACCTAGGGTTGCATGCATAGAAACATACCTCATATAACACATATGTTATAAACTATTGGAATAACTCCACTGAGGACTATGCTACTCCCTTGCAAACAAACACATACTCTTAAAAATCACCTGGACACACCACAAAATCTCTGGGCTGACTTGAAGTCAGTGTTTGAAAATAGCTGTCTTGCATGGAAGAAACTCTATTTGAAGAAGGTGCTATTGGAAAGTGGGCTAGCATATTTGTTTTTGAACAGAGCAGAGTAACAACAGATACTAACAAATAGATCCTGTTGAAATTGGAAAGAAAATGGCTTTATCTTTTCATAGGAGTGACAGTCATTCCGTTCTCTAGTGAAGTTGTCAGGATGAAGGCTCAGTGGAGTTTGACTGAGGCATGTGAACTCTCTAACCTCCACTTCAGCTATTTTCACAAGCCATTTTCCAATAAATAGTCAAAATGCCAGTGACCTAAAATGTCATTAGGGAAAAACCCCTACCCTTCCTATTCTCCCTGCAACAAAACCTTTTCTGTATAGTCCCTCTCATTTTTAAGCTATAGATTCAGTCTATCAAGAGCACATTTTGCCTTTGGCTAGCTGCTGAAAAAATTCTAAATATAGGAGGGTAATATTATGTAGTTTTACGACTACATTATTTTATCCATGTTTCACTTCATCTTTTTGGGACACATCCATTTCTTTTGTTGCCATTGGACCCTAAATCCTCCATTGTTTATCAGAAAAATTAGATCAAACAATAATTCAGATTTACTGGAGCTCTTACAGCTCATTCAACGGGTTCCCAAAGTGTCTTGGAAATTGAACAAGATCATATTTTGCCTTTTTCCTTTCACACCGAGGCATGTGCAAATCTCCTGGCAAACTCACAGTTCTATATTGAACTGCCATTTGGCAGAAAGGAGTCTGATAGCTGACCACAATTTCTCTGTCTCTACATGCCAGCGAGAGTGGGAGATCTCAGGCATTGCTCAGTTTCTCCAGATGACCAAAAGGAACTGACTTCCACAATGCTGAGCACCAAGGTTAGTCTGCCTTGTCAAGAACAGTATTGTGTGCAAGGGTAGCTGGGTATGAAATTAAAGGGGGATATAACAAGGATGGCACAAGGCTCTGACCAGGGTGCCTGCAGGTGACCCTCTGGAGACAGAGAGAAAGAAAAAGACTTAGTTTTCCAGCTGGTGATACAAGCCCAGTTATAAAGTCCTGCATGGAGGAGGTGTAAGGCACCGTCACAGGGAGCACAGTACCCCCGTTGTGCTCAAAGCACAGTGCTTCGCCGGCTCTAGTGCCATCACGCTGTACCTTGTGACACCACCTGACAGCGCTGTGACTCGTCACCCTCATATACACGTTGTGGGCACAGTCTCCTGAAACACAGACCAAGCATCTGACACTACCTGAAGCTCTTCAAATAAATCTTTGGGTATCTCAGCCAAGGAACACACCACTGCACTTCTGCTATCACAATATTTCTGTTCTACTCCTGCATGGTCTAACACAAACATACTCAGCCCAGATTACTACTACTGGTGGAAATCTTCCAGTCTGGAAAGAAAAAAGTTATTTTGTTGAAGGGTTAAGAGAAAGTCATGTTGCTTCTTTATAGTACTCTGCACCACATCAGAATAGAAAGTTCTTGAAGGCCACCTATGCCTTTTTTTCTCTTTCGCGCTTTTTTTTTTTTTTTTTTTTTTTAAGGAAAGTAGGTATCAGATCTGAAAAGTTGAGGCTGAATTGCCAGTTTAAGATTTACATAAAGCAGATCTCTGGCAAGGCTGCACACCTCTTTAACAAGACTTCCCTTGGGAAGCAGAATTTTAGAAAAATGTCTTGAAACTTGAGATATGTAAAATAAAGAAAGATTACTGTCAAATAAGTGGTTCATGGAAAGCATCAGTCATATCTGAGGTGATCTGCAATGAGCTGTGCAAATCTGAACTAGTCAGTGCTCATTTTGTCATCTACATCTTAGTATATCACCAGTTAAATATGCGTGGTGACTCCGAGATGATCAGCTGCAGAGGACCTGTGTCTCACCTCTCCAAACAAAGCCACAGCACTTCACTTCCAGCACACTGGAAAACATCCCATTCACCATTGCCACTGGGGCTATAGTTACCTGACATTTTCCTGCTGGGGAGAGCAGGGGATTTTGCCAAGAGCTATTTGCTTACTCGCTGTTGCCGCATAGCATTGTTCTTCTCCTTTGTTTGGGATGTTGTGCTCAGCATATAACCACCAGTGCATGGGCCACATGAGAACAGAAGCCGGAGAGATACCATGATGTAAAAGCAAATCTGTACCAGCAATAAATAAGAAACTAGCAACATTAGCTAGTTAATGTTAATTAATGTTCTGGCTAATTAGCCAGAAAAAGAAAAAAAAAAAAAAGAGATTGCAAGAGTCAGAAAGAAGCAGCAGATTGTACCTTTGTGATGGATCGATGGTACATACTCATGTTGTGGTGTGTTGTTTTTTTTTCCCTTTTCCCAGGAAAGAGAATGTCAGGCCGTAGAATCACAATCAAGTGTTGAACAATCAGCAAATTACAATAGAGTATTGTTTTTCCCATTTCCTTACTGTTTTTGGAACTGGCAAAAAGTGCTCCATTTCAGACACGTTTCCGAAATGAACCACAGAATGTAATGGGGACAACAGGGTGAGAAAATAGAAGTAATAATGAATGGAAAGGAAAGAGATGTGGGTTAGAAAATGCACCACAGGGTCAGGTAAGTATGCTATTAGCACTCCTGACCTGGATATTTGTCCAGTGAGCTTTATGATGCTCTGCTGCTCTGATAAATAGAACACACAGTACATTTGGGTTTAGAAAAAGTCAAATCAGCCATAGGAAAGTGTCAGGTTTGTTAAACTTGGCCTAAAACTGAACATCGCTTGAGGAATTAACCTCTTATGGTTTTCATTAGATCAACATATATGTGAGCTGATATGGAAGCACTTACCCCAAGTCCTAAAATGGCAATGAAGATCCCAGAGGGGGAGTGCAGAGCCCAGCATGACCAGCAAGGGCTTCCCCAGAACGGCCTCGTTTCCCATTCCTTCTCATTACAAAAATATATCAACTGCCTCCTAAAAGAATAATGAACTGGCCTCTGGTATAAAAAGTAACACCAAATCACACACACAAGCACAACTCTCTAGGCTATATGCATTTTTGCCATAAGCAGAAACTCGAGAAGTAGAGCAAATATAAATTTCACTCTCCGCTTACTCCATACTAATAATGCCTCCATTTAAAGCTTTTCACCCTTTTCCCAGGAGATTTCACAATAATAACTAGCATTATGCTAAACCAGATGGTACAGAATGAAGTGTTCACACAATACATGGCTCACCCAGGTCTTCACAAGAGAATTGAGTTGAACATCACAAGGTAATTTAGTTTTCACAAGCAAATTGGGCAAGAGCCTGATGCTAGTGTTGGACATAGATCCTGCATGCAGCAACATATAGGTACTAACAGCAGCCAGGAGCCTTTTCTTTTCTAGAACGGTAACATAAAACATATGCATAATGTGTGCTTACTTAACTTGCCACATGTGCCGACAGCCTCACACATACCACCTGCAAGCATCCATCTTTCATGTTCTCACTGAAGAAACTTCACCATGGTGAGCTGCTGAACATGGCTGGATCCCAGTGTGATGCCAGTGGTGGAAAGTGCTCAGCACTGCACAGAGTATAGGGAAAAGGAAAGAACTTTAGAAGAAAGCTCTTCTGCTAACCTACAACTTAGAAACTCTAGTTTTCCATGCTAAATCGTAAAATCATAAAATATTTGGGTTGGAAGGGACCTTATAGTAAGGTAATGTAAATGTAAATGTAAAAATGTAAATGTTTCTTTTGTTTTTTTGAGAACATTGGGTATTGTTTGCATGATTTTTTATCAGCTTAGCATTTTCAAACACAGAATCCAATCAAAAGTAAGTCCTGAATGTAAGCTAACTCTAAACATAAAAAGACATAAACACAACTAGGAAAAAAATCCCAGGCTGTAGAACACAATTTTTTTGCAATCTGAGCCTCTTTTTCTAAACTGTTCTTTAGCAAAATGAATTTAATTTTTCTTCTGTTTGCAGAGATACTTCTTTTTTCTTTCTTGTGAAAAATAAGTCATTAAATTATGCTCCTCTGATTCATCAGGTCTCTCTGTTGAACTCTAGGAACAATATTCCCATCCAGTGACTTAGTTTTATCTTCTTTAATATTGATAGAAATAAAACTGGAGAGGGAAAGCTTTCTTAGCTACAGTGCCAGTATTTAGCACAGAATTCACTTGGTAGTAACATGGCTTTACCCTGGGCTGCCGAGCAAGGAAAAAAACCTCTTAAATGGCTGGGGGACCACTGGGGCCAGCACTGTGAAGCATTCATGAAGCAGGGCCTGCAAAGGCTGCTACTTTGATATTACTTTCAACGCCTGGAGCTTTCTATCTGCATCCGGCCGAGCCTCTTTTGTACTCCTCGACATCGATCCATCCTCAAGAGCACGGCCGTGGGCAAAGAGTTGGAGCTGGAGGTCGAAGCCGGAGCCAAAAGTCGCTGCTGCCCCCTCCGAGGCGGCCAGGCTGGTGCTTTCTGCCCCTTCGGCTCAGCAGAGGGGTCTGCTGCCAGTTGGTTTGGGAAGCAGAGCTGCTCTCCCGTGGCAGCTCACAGCCAGCGAAGGAAGGAGAGGGGGAAGAGAGAGGCAGGGAGGTGACATGGAAAAACAAATAACAACAAGGCTTCACGGAGCCCTGCTAATAAAAGACCGACAGCACCCTCTGATATAGCGGTGGGTTCTGCCAATGTATGCAGCACATAAAAATAAAATCCATTTCTTTCCCCATTTCCTACCTCCCTTTATTTATTTTTTTTGCTTACAGGACTTGCCAGGACCCCTTACTGTGCTTCATTTCCATTACTCTTTCCAGTCTAGTTGCTTTAGTACCAAGAAGATTTCTTTACTTTTTTCTTCTTTTTTTTCCCCAGTAATATAGTCTAGGGTATTTTTATTCCTTCACGCTTGATAGTAATTTTCTGCAGTCTCCTCTGGCCTCTGTGGCCATTTACAATGATTAGCAGTTCACAAGTAATGAGTTTCTATCTTTTCCTTCT
>NW_010565739.1:19364-20090 GCF_000687285.1 Phaethon lepturus
CTGCTCCTTTTTCTGGCACAGTCTTTCAGTTATTCAAGATAAACAGACAACTGCATAATTAAGAACCTTAATGCCAACAAGAAAATATAATTGAGCCTTCTAAATACTAAGGAAAGAGAGGGGGAGCTTGATAAGTATTGCTACATTTTCTTTCAAGTCATGGGGTTGTTTTTTTTTTCTCCCCCACTTAATTTCTGTTTAGGAACAAAAGATTTTTGTGTTTGCAAGAAAGAGGAGATGAGTGATTTTAGATTTGCATTTTCTCTTCACTAAAGCCTGACATTTTATTGAAAATAAAAAAAGGTCTCCATCTTACAAATGAAAGCATCTGTTTAAATAAAAAGCCACTTGAGAAAGAAATCATAAAAAATAATTATTATTATTTTTGCAAAGCAGGACTGAAATATCCAGAGGTCAGTAGAAAATGGCTAGCACTCATTTAAAGGTGTCCCTTTCATTTTTCTGAAGCCTTCATTTAAGCTGTGTATAAAAAACCACGTTAAACGATTTGTCCTCGCTTCACGCGAAATATCTTGACTCTTTCAAAAACCTGCAGAAGCCTTTTAAATATATCCATTTTCATGAAGCCCCTTTCTTGAAGTTTGCTGGCCGTCTGCAAAGCCACAGTCATTATCACCATTTTTTGTTACACCGGCACTCAGAGACCGTCTCCCCGGGGCCGGACGGGCGGCACTGGAGCAGCTGCGGCGCGCGCAGGAGGGGTTC
>NW_010565740.1:0-631 GCF_000687285.1 Phaethon lepturus
TCTTTTCCAACCTTAATGGTTCTGTGATTCATGAGATCAGTTCACCCTAACAGGATCACAGTTCAGACAGAAGAGCAAGGGTAGACTGACAAAAAGTTTTTTTGCAAATACAGTGAAATCTTTAGAGGGTAATGCTTAATTACTGCAATGAATCTAAACGAACTTGAAGGATTTTACATAATTGTAGGCAGTCCTTGATCAATAATATGGAGATGCTTTTAAATTCTATGTCAGGTTTAAATTGAGTGGGATTCACAACAAAGAGATCTCGCTGCGACTGCTCAGTTAAAGCCTTCAGAGTTGAACTTTTGTCTAAAGTGAGTTCTTATTTTTCTTGCTGGCTGAAAACATTGTAAAAAGCAGGTAGCTGATTAGAATTTATTATCATAATCAAGAACAATTAATGCAGGAAGTCAAAACAACAGGTAAGCAGTATTATCACAGATTCTGTGATTCTGTGATTGCAGCGAGAGAGAGGAGTGAGAATATGTGAGAGCAACAACTCTGCAGACACCAAGGTCAGTGAAGAAGGAGGGGGAGGATGTGTTCCAGGCACCAGAGCAGAGATTCCCCTGCAGCCCGTGGTGAAGACCATGGTGCGGCAAGCTGTCCTCCTGCAGCCCATGGCGGT
>NW_010565740.1:717-2057 GCF_000687285.1 Phaethon lepturus
AGGTCCATGGTGGAGCAGATATCCACCTGCAGCCTGTGGAGGACCCCACACCGGAGCAGGTGGATGCCTGAAGTAGGCTGTGACTCCATGCGAAGCCTGCACTGGAGCAAGCTCCTGGCAGGGCCTGTGGACGTGTGGAGAGAGGAGCCCACGCTGGAGCAGGGTAAGAGTGTGAAGAGTCTCCCCCCTGAGGAGGAAGGAATGGCAGAAACGACATGTGATGAACTGACCACAACCCCCATTCCTCATCCCCCTGTGCCACTCGGGGGGAGGAGGTAGAGAAATCGGGAGCAAAGTTGAGCCTGGGTAGAAGGGCGGGGTGGGGGGAGGGTGCTTTAAGATTTGGTTTAATTCTCATTGTCCTACTCTGATTTGATTTGTAATAAATTAAATTAATTTTTCCCCAAGTCTGTTTTGCCCGTGACAGTAATTGGTGAATGGTCTCTCCCCATATGTATCTCGGTCATTATATTTTCTCTCCCCTGTCCAGCTGAGAAGGGGAGTGATAGAGTGGCTTTGGTGGGCACCTGGCAGCCAGCCAGGCTCAACCCACCACGTCATACTAAATCCAAAACACAGTTCTATACCAGCTATTAGGAAGAAAATTAGCTCTATCCCTGCTGAAACCAGGACAGTTTTGATATTAAAAATTAATCTTTCAGGCTTGGAGCCGTAACCAAACTCAGCTATACATAATATTATCTCTTCACTGGAGTGCTGGAGCACACAAAAAGGAAAGGATACTCTTCTGGAGGGAAAACTAGGCTGTAGTCCTGTCTTCTAGTAGGAGAAACTTCCTACTGGGAAGGTTATATTTAAGGAATTCTATTATGCAGCTGTCCATTTACAGCCATTTGGTATGAATTTTCCATGTGAAAAATCTCGAAACTGTTGATTGTTTGGGCTCTAGTTCATACAGATTGTGCATATATTTATTTTTTAAAAGCTCTTAAAATATTCAACAGCAACAAAGAAACTGTGCTTTGGCTTTAAATCCTGAATGACTGTAAAAAAGAAAAGTGAAAGGCTTTCCCTTTGTACATCGTAATGATATTATAAATACATATTAGATGGGATTATGCATAGAGTTTATAAAAGAGGTCATCTGCATACTAAACTTCATTAATAATTGACATCCAACATATTAAAAATGCTGCCTTGATAGTATTTGTATGATATAGAATCATAGGATGGTTTGGGTTGGAAGGAATGTGATGTATTTATACTAGAAAACCCATCAGACTATAACATATAGTGGGCTATATACTCAGCTGGCAACTCTAATGTTTTATAGCAGTTGACAGTCCAGGGTAATTGTTGGGATCACCCTGCATGGCTCG
>NW_010565741.1:0-29271 GCF_000687285.1 Phaethon lepturus
ATTCTGTGATTCTGTGATTCTGTGAATTTGTTTCTTTCGTAGTTTAACTTAACATGACCTAGAAATAATAATTAAAAAGTTGTATCCATGAGTTCCACCTGTCAGAGAAGCAGGACTCAGACATGTGAAATGGTCAGATTTTGTCTGACTTCAGCCAGCGTGATTCACTGTTACAAATTTAAAACACATTCAAGTGTCAGACCCAGAGCAGGACTGCAGGTAAATGTGAAATTAAAACAGAAAACAAAGGAGGAAATACTTGAAAACAGTGGACTGGCTTAATGAGTCCTTGTATCAGTTAGCTCTTGTAATTCTCTTAGAGTCAGGGATGAATCAGTTCCTGAAATGATTTCTTAAAAAATTGTTTCTGTTGCCAAGTGTTCCTGTGAAACTGAGAAGAAAATTCCAATGGCAAACATAGTTGTTCAACAACCACTGAAAAAAGGGGTACGTTGAGCTTAATTGCATGGAATAGCTACAGCTGTCAATACTTCATTCTCTTTTGCAGCATCTAATGTATTCAGATTTTAAGTTTTTGACATGCAAACCTTAAAAGAATTAGAATAATTTCTCTGTTTGTGGGTTGTTTTGCATACAATATATATCAGCTTTGATGTTTTTTCACTAGGGAGCTAGTTGTCAATCCCTGTGTATAGTTTTTTCCAAAACTTTTAATGTGGTTTTCTTTTATGATGCTCTCTCAGATATAAAGCTACTGTACTTTGGCTATGAACTTAATCAATCCTCATTATAATTATACTCAGCATATTATCAACTTTGTATTGCACTCAAAATTACTTGCCCCTCGGGAACGATGCTAATAAGAATATGAAACAGATCTCAGGCAAAACTTCTGTCTGTCACGTTTCTTGCAGATTTAATTTTTAGGGGGCTATCTTTGTCACTTTTGAAATAAAGATGCTGCATTCTGAAAACTCTTTTCTTGCTCTTTCATATTTCTCTGTGATAAGTTCTAGTCATCAGCTAGAGCTCCCATGTGCTATGATAATGAAAGTAATAATAATTTTGTAGTGTTACTGGAAGATTGTTTTGCGTCTGTCAGAAAAGCTTGACTGCAGTGTAAAATCTCTATTATACCAGGACTCACTAGATGAATTAAACCGATGAGCGTACACCTGCTACTTTAGTCCTGTTTTCTGCAGCACGTCAGTAAACTTCAGTTTATAGGACTGGTAAACTAAAAAGATAAGGGATGAAATCCTAACTGAATTCAATGGCAAAAATCCATTCACTACCCATGTTTGCAAAGCTTATTTACAGTAGCCTAAATTAAAGTTATGGAATTCAACTGTTTTTACTGCCATACTTTCCAGTATCCATTTTCCCTATCAAATTATGACCACAATGTGGTAACCCATTTAATTAAGGATCACTGCTCTGTGTTATGGTCCAGAGAGGGATACTATGAACCAGGGCATCCTTGTGTTGGATCTGTGTCTCACCACTGTTTATTTCTAAACATGCCAGTTTAGTTCTGCTGCTGGGTGTAGAGAGACAAAGTCCAGCCTGTGCCTCATTCTGCCAGTTTTGTTTCTCATCCAGGAAAACTTGAACATTTGCCAGGACTGGGTTCAAAAAGGAGTGATTCAGTTTTGGAACTTACTGCATTTATTGGTGGCTTAATGACATTGCAGCAAGTAAAATTAATGTTTAAGCTTAATTCAAGACTTAAGAACTACATGAATATTTCTGGTGGAGGCACACGCTCTTACAAAAACACAAAAAACCCACAAGGGTGCGTTGCCTGTCGTCTTTGGTCCAGTAGTCTCTGTACAGATTTCCTTACATCTATAAGAAGGCTGCTGCTGATTGTTTTCCAATGAAACAGGCTCTGGCCTGATTACAGACCTAATCCCCAGCTGATTTGACATTTTTATGACATATAGCTTGAAGGAAAACTCTGCACAAGTTGCAAATGGTTTGTCTTCTTCAGAAAATGTGGGAACAGTATGATTCATTTTCCTTGATTACCACTGAAGCTTACAGATGTTTTTCTCATGCTGCTGCTGCTAGGTTATGAGAGACATGAAATCTAGAGACAAAGTTTGTAGCCTACTCTTATCATGAAGTGCTTAGTTTCCTATACTGTGTTCCTTCCAGGTGTCGTAGCAACACAAGGGAAAATACCATTAGGAAGCCATATTTTGACCCACGGCAACCTTTCTCACTGAGAGTATAGGGATTTATCTCTCAGCCTAGGTTTCTTAAGAATTAGGTTCTTGGTCCATACACGAGAGGAGAACATCCACCTGTAATGTATATTCTCATACCAGCTCCGAAGCACAGCACTATACCAGCTATCAGGAAGAAAAAACAACTCCATCCCAGCCAAAACCAGGACAGTATGGCAACCCATTTCTTGTAGAAGGAGGTGAATATACAATAAATGGATATGTTCACACTGGATGGGTGTTGTTTTAATGTCCCCCTCCTTTACTCCTACATTTGTTTCTGAGAACAAGGGCATGTGGCTACCGTAGCATTCACCTGTGTTACACCGGCACTCCAAAATCCAGTGCTCTAAATGAAAAGACAAACACCTCAAGCTTACACTGCTGAGTCTCAGTCAGGTCAAGATAAATGTGGCTTAGCTTCCTCCCTGTTCAGACCAGCATATTTTAAAAAGTTGTGTTTACAATTCCCACCACCTGAAAAAAGTTCAGATTTGCTTATTAATTGAGAAAGAGCCCAACATCCCACATATTCATATAAATGCTTAAAATCCTTTAAAATCATGTTATTTAATGTAGTCAAAGTAACCCATGCAAAAGGGGCACCTGACAGACTACATTTCCCAAGATCCCATGTAGATGGAAGCATAGGGCTCAAGTTACTCCTAGGTATAAATGTTCACACATGAGTGCCTGAGGGGGGTGGTGGGTTGCTGAGGTTTTGTTGGTGCAGAGGTAGATGTGTGGCTCCAGCACTTCTATGTGAAGGTAACTTCCTGGCAATTATTACCTATGTTTTTTTCCCCGATGTCTAATTTCTTCCTTCAGCATCTACTTTTCTTTTGGTTAACACTTTTGCTATTATCACAGCTATAAAGCCAGAAGCTTTTAAGATAACCCTTTCCTTTGTGCTTGCTGTTCCATGTTTTGCTATAAGCTTTGTGTACGTTCTGTCTTATAGTAGTACAAAAGAAATGTCCTGCTGGCTTTCCTAGTGTTGCTGCTGGTTGTAATGGAGTTGTGTGCACCTGTGTGTGATGTACTGGCAGTGACCTGTGTTTCTGGTGCCAGGTATTTCCACCCATTGGTCTAGGCAGTTAGTGAATGCTGTAATTACAGTAAGCTGTTGCATCTCAATAAATATTAGGTTGTGAGCTAATTAGTCTCAGATGCCACATGGATTGAGAAACCCTTCTGTGCACTGTGAACAGTGATACCCAAGGTGGTGGCGGCTCCAGAGGTGCAAGAGTAGAGTGCTAAGCATCAGCTTTTTGAAAAGTTTTCCTCCTTGCTGGTTCCCTTGCCTTATTGTTAGGAGGGAATGAGAACACGTCCTAGTCCACCCAGCTCAGACGTGGCCTGTCTGACCCAACTAATGCTGCTGGCACTGCATGAAATTCTACCCCTGGATTCTCCAGTGTAAGCAGCCAATTTATGGTTCCTTCTTCCACTGATGGGGGAAGCAGCTCTTTGTGCCCTTTATGCCCCACTCATAAAAGTCTGGACTTAATTTGGCCCATGTGAATTAGGCCTGTAAAAACAAAAGGCAGGTGATGTTTGCAACACCAGACTCACTGAATAAATCAGGTCTATTCTTTTTTATTTTTTTGTTAATATGTTAATGTCATACAGTGAGCCTAAAATAAAATCCTCATTAATGAAGGAGAAATAAAGCGCCTCATGAACTGTATGCCACAGACATACATGTGACACTCCTCCACTTTATTAGCCTGCTGCCGTACCTCACCAGTGATCTCAGCCTGCTGAGCTGGGTTGCCCATTTGTTCCCTGGGATGGGAGGGTAATTAGTTCTCCATGCTGGCTGTGTCCTGGGCCTCTCCTGAGCAGAAGCTGACAGCCATGTGTAGCATTGTGATGTGGAATACTGGTCATTAGGGACAGAGCTGAGATTACCTATCTTATTTCCTTTCTGACCTAAGGTCAGAACTGAAGCACAGTCCCTGAGGTGAAGGGCTTTTGCTTTGTACCTAACGCTACCATGCTAACTAGCTCCCTCAGAGCTGGCACCTTAGGCAGACAGCAAATCTAAAATAAACATCATAAGTAACATGAGTGATGTGAATGAAATGGCCCTTTCTGTACAGAAACACACTTCGTCATTTATGGTCAGTGTTACCAGGGAGGCTTTAGTATATGTGTTTTTGTGTTTCCTGCATTAGTTGTCTCAAGTCCATATTCCTCATGGTGTAATTACAGGGAGGGGGAGGTGGGGAAGTGTGCAAAAGTCAAGGACTGCTTAATTCCTGGTGTAAAAAGACTCTAACTGGGACAGATATTTCCCCACTGCGGGAAATCCCAGGGTGTTATCGAGTTAGACTGGATTCTGTGAGTGTAGGAAAAAGGTGCTGTGGAGCAGGATTCCTGGTGATAATACCCCTGTGCCATGGCTGCACTCACTGACAGTCAAGATCACTGGCTCCTACCCGTAGAGGTCTTCCTATGCTATGCAGCAGCGGAGAGGGAGGTGGTATATGTAGGGAGGCAACCGTTGGAGCAAGGAGATGGCATCGAAGACCTGACAGGGAGAGGAAGGAAAAGAAAAAGGACAGTAAATCAGGTTTCTGGAAACAGTGTCCCAGAGTAGCACTGAGCCTGGACTGAAGTGAGATGGCTCCTCTATAACAGCTCTGTCTTGGTGGGATCCCATTAGAACTTATGGCAATTATTAGAAGTGATATACATTATCAATTAGATCTTCCTAATGATCTGACTCTAATTTTAATATTTCAGAATTAAAGAAGAACGTGTAAAGGAATCATCTTTTCCCCTTTTTTGTTTTAGTCATTGTTCCATTACTGAATCTACACAAGTGTTATTATATTCCAAGTATGGCTGAAACGCATGCATAAATAAACATAAGCATATAAATTATAAGACCACCTCTTAAAACTCCTAGAGCCATAATTAAAAACATGTTTGTTTTATTGAAACTTACATTCAGCAAATCTTTATATAATACAAGATATTTTATCTCTGTATCTATATAGTTTATGTAATACAATGTACTTGATTAGCCAACATTAGTTTAAATTCTTCATGGTATTCACTGATTTCATAGCAGTGACTATTTTGTCACAATTCAGTACGTTATTTTACAGCTGGCTTCTACCACTTCTGGTAGGTAACTATGTGATATATAACTTGCAAGCAGTCCTGCTGTTTGTTACTGGCAATTAATTTCTCTGGTGCCTTTCTTCCATTCAGGCCAGACCTTTATGTTCTAAATCCAGCTATTCTAATACTCCCCACTTCTGCTGTGTAGAAAAGACTCAGGCTGACAGATTATCGCAGGGCAGTTAAGCATGTAATTGCTCAAATGAGTTAAAATCCCTTCAAATATCTGTCTTTGTACCTCATCACACCACTTCATGGACTCAAATATTTGACAATTGATGAAGATAAACTAAAAGGATCTTCATTAGCTACCAACCACTGTGACAAGCTTCTTTCAGCTAAAGGCTGGTGAAGTTTGGGACTTATTATCTACTTAAAAACTGCAGGAAAGCAGAAAAATACTTCAGTGTACTTTAGACTAGAGAAAACTAGAAGCTTACATGGTAGCTGGGGTCAAACAAAACCGTGGTTTGCTAATCTAGAGCTGTACTTGTTACAAATGTGCAGTAAAATACCCGTGGAATCTTACATGATAAAAACATAAAGGAAATATTTCAAGCTTCTGATAGCTGGGAGGTTGTGCTGATCGCTGCTAAGGGTAAATACAGTGATCTTATTCATTACAATGTAAGCGTGCATCAGAAATCCATTTGTCAAATCATGCCCCTTTTTTATTGCATTGCAGTTTCACTGGTGAGAATAAAAACCTTGACTTTTAGTACAGCCACCTGGATTCCAGGTGCTGTTTTTGAGGATGCTGAACATCATTACACCTAACAGACTCGGGGCAGAGTGGGCTGGACAGACTGTGTGCTCACCTACAGTGTACCTGACGGTGCCTCAAGTCACCTCACATTTTGAACACTTGAGTTTTGTGATGACTAGGAATTTTAAAATCAGCTGATCATTGTGTTGAAGAGGACTGTTGGAGCAGTGCCAGGATTATTGGGTGAAATTATGGCTACGTGGATAAGAGGCATGTCACTTGTCTCAGGGGAAAACGTTGCATGAATGTGTTTGCATGTGTGGAACTATGCATCTACGTGGTATACAAATACTTTATTTTCACTGTTTCTGCATAGCAAAGAACAGGTTTTTCTAAGTATAAAAAATATTTATGCTACCTGTAGTAGGGTGGATACTTAATGTAACATAAGGTGAAGTGCATGAACAGATAGTGCTGTATTTAGTGTAAAGTCTGCTGAGACGAAGCTGCACTTCACGTTTTTGTGAACACACTTTAATGGGCAGACGGGATTTGTACTGGTTTGGTACATTGCTTCACAGGAGTGCCAATGTTTTGAAGAACCTCTGCAACGTTCTGCCGCAGCTGCATAGAGGCACACAGCAGTTTAGTATAAGAGAATAGTTGTGTGTGTGGTAGATGTTTTAGGAAGCTGTGTGTTGTATAGAGTCAGAGCTGCAGAGCAAAGCACAAAGCCATGGGATCCTGGTGTAAATCAGAAACAGCAAGGATGTTTTCTTGAAGGCTCTTACAGAATATCAGAGCATAATGAATTTTTCTATCATGCCCACTATGAGCTTTAAAACCATAAAAAGTATTTTCTGGTACAGTTAGAGATTTTTGTCCTCAGAATACTATTCCAACACAGGTAAATCTAGATTGTACAGTCTCATAGACTATGCACAGGCTGTAAATAACAGTGACATCTATTTATAGTCTGAACGAAGTGGAAGAACCTTTATGAAACATACTTGTTCTCATTTTTCTTGAAAAACAGTATTTTGGGGCGGGCTGCTGAGATTCCATGGTGTCATTCCTCAGGGGTGTCCCTGCGCAGGCATGGGTTGCTCAAGGTCTGCAGTCCCTCAGGGGTGTGTGCTAAGCGTGGGGCCCTCCATGGGCGATCGCCCGCTCAGAGGTCCCCCCTCAGGCATGGTGTACCTCTATCTGTGTCCCCAGCCATGTCCCCTTCCCTGATTCTCCCTCGTTTTTCTTCAAAACACACCCCTCCCTCTGCCTCCCCAGGCCTTGCCTTCCGTGTGTCCTCAGGTACGTCCCTTTGCCCCTCCAGCCTCCCCGGAGGGCGGCTCCCCGATTTGGCCGGGCTGCGCTCCTTCCGGTCAGAACCGGCTGGGGCCGGTGCGGGGCAGCGTGTGGTGTCCTCCCTCAGCACCCTGCGGCCCTGTGCCCGACACCCTGCTCTTTGTACCCGATACAGCCACTGAACTCCGTTAGACCAGGATTTGCTCTGTTGGTGTGGCCTGTGAGAGTGGGCACGTGTTGCCAAAATGCACAAGAGGGGGGGAAAAAAGAACTAAAATATCTCTATTACAGTCACATTTAAGTAGGTACAGACTTTTTTTTTCTTCTTCAACCCCCTCTATCATGTTTATTTGGAGTATAGTATGTTATGTGAGAGAGAGAGAGAGAGAGAGATTAAAAAAATATAGTAATGTGTGGAAGGTTCCTCTACTGTATATTTAATGTTTAAAATGGTTTCTGTGGTGATGGGAATTGGGAGAAGACAACTTCAATGGACTTCTGTTTCTGTTAAAACAAGGTAGCTCTGACAGACTCTTCTGCTACTACTAACTGATGGCCAAAGAAACTGAATCCCGTATCTGTAGTAGAACATTGGCCTTATTGCATTTTTATCTACCATCTGAAATTAAAATATAATACTTCACATTTCAAATGTGTTTCAAAAAGTATGATACCTAAAAAGGTTTTTTTTGTACTTTCAGGACGTTCTTTCCTGATCTTATTCACCATATGTTTTTAAAAGCAAACAAACACAAAGCAAAACAAATCTTTTATTTTTTCCTAGGTCCTGCCACATGGATGACCAGTGTAAAATCATTCACTCATTTAACTTTCATGCACCAAGATGAAGCTTGAAGCCTTCTGCAAAGGAAGAATTGTGCTTGATTCCCTCTGCTCATAGTAAGTTGAACTTTAAGCTTTCTATTGAAGTTAATCACACTTTCTCTCATGAGTAAAAATGTTTTTAACATGAAACAATACTCCACTGAGGTTTGACAAACTATATTTTAATTGTAATTGATTTATACCAAAAGATAAAATGAGTTAATTAGGGTATGCTATCAGTATTAGTGGCAAGGGAAATACTCTATACAGCTGGCAGGTAGAGGGTAGGAGATGAAAGATTTTTAAAGGGAATAGGACATTGGCATTTTTAACCTCCTGGTGCTGAACTGAGTAATGAAAATATTCTACCTCTGGCTTTTGCACAGATTGAGTGTGTGGATTTTTGTGTACTTTGGAGGTTGAATGCAGTCCAAAGAGATCTAAATGGATCCGTGTTACTGGTACTCCTTTGTGTGATACAAGTAGGGTTTTTTTTGTTTGTTTCATCAGCAACAAAAACAATGCTGCTTTGGTCTCAGAGGTTCTGGGTGGTGTAAAGCTAGGTTCTGGTTCTGTAAGGCTGCTAGGCTGAGCAGGTACTATGCAATTTGAGTAAGGTTTAGAAAAAACAGTCTCTCAGTTATTGGTAATGTTTCTGATCATATTGACAAGTTCCATTTCAAGCTGTTGTAAGCAGGTGTCACTTTATGCTGTTTGGCAGTAGTGTGCAGTGTGTCATCATTACGGCTGTAATTTGGTCATGGAAAGCTTAGCAAAAATCCAGTTATCATGGTGGAGGCATTACAAGGGGTTATCTAGTTGTCATCAAAAATGTGTCTTGTGCAGGCTTGTCATTGTGGAGACATAAGTCACGGAATGTGCTAAAAATTAGATGTGTGTTTGGCTTATATACACTCTTCAGGGGGATGTGATGTGTGGGTAAGGTTGTGTCAGCAATCTAAGGTAAACCCTTTTTCCAATTGAGCATAACAATAATTGCTGTTGTGTGAAGTGACATAAGTGTGTTGTACAAAATGATGCTTGTTTTAATATGAAAAAAAGTTTTGTTCCAGTTTTATGTGGAATTATTTTCAAGGTGGTTTGCGGTTTAACAATTACAGCTGTTCTCCTGGTGTCAGAACATTCAAAACACAAGAAGTTGTACAATATTTAAGACAAATTTAACTCTATCCCTTGAAGATTTGAGCCTGGAAAGACTGCAATTTAGAATGTCAGTTCCTATGTGATATTATTTCTTCTATGAGATATCTCCTGGAGATGCTACACTTCTGAAATCCATATATGCAGATCTCATGTAACCGTCACAGAGGAAGCACGATTTCCCTCACAGAACTTTTGCAGATAATTTATACACTTTTTTCTGGGGTGTAGTTGCATATTCTGATTTAATATTGCAAGGCCAAAATTTGGTGTAAAAGAGCTAGGGAAGTTATATGCGTCACTTCGGGGATGACGAGATGGTCTTATTTACTCTCCTTATGGGACTCTGTCAGAAATGCTTCCATGCCAACAGGATAGGTTTGTCACTTTATCCTTACGTGATTCAGATAATTCAGGTCCTGCTATTGTAATATATGAGATAAAGTAATTATTCATGAAAGTCAGTATCAGTGTAGACTTTAAAATGTTACGGAAGTATTTCCATATGTGAAGAAATTACTGTTCTTGGGAAAGGCTTAAAATCTACAAATGTTAATTTTGCAAATTAATCTGGGCCATCTGCATATTGCTGCTTGTTGGTTTTAGCTGACTTGAGACCCTGTAACACTAGGAGAACTAGTTCATTTGGTAAACTTCTAGGAGAAATCTCTTGTTAAAATTACAGCCTGTTTCTAATCACAAAAATTAAATTAAAAAATACACAGGACTACAACAAACAGAAAAGGGATTTCGGCAAAATTTAGTGCAGCCCTCTGCATTTCACCTTTGTCCTTCATATCCTTTTGTGGAGTCCTATCCCCGGTCGCTGTTCTCCTCCTGTGTGACAGGTGAGGTCGAATGTGAGCTGGTCAATAAAGTTTCTCATGTATAGTTCAAAGAACATCAGTCAATTAACCTTGAGAGTTGGACATTCTCTTGTCTATAACAATAGGCCAATATGCTAAATGCAATCAGGCTATGGGTACGTATAGAGAGTCACTCACATGCAAATAAGTCATACAGAGGTCCTCTTCCTGCTTTTAAAAATGGCTTTAATAAATGTAGTATCTTTACGAAGAAATGCTCCAATCTGTAGCAGATTTTCTCTGTGTGGCAGGGCATTATTATTACTGTTTCAATAGCATCATAGTAAAATAGTATTTTATGAGCATGAAGAAAGACAGGGTCATTGATCTGAGTTTGTCTAAAAAAAACTTGGTCAAAGATGCAGAAAGACATATTGTTAGTGGGATGAGGAAGTAGGCTGGATAATCAACCAAAACAAAGCTCATTAATACTTCTAGTGATACAGCCAAATTTTGAGTTCTCAGGCTTTTTGCAAGAGCAGGTAAAACAGCTTTGCAATTTTAAATCTGGTAAAACCAGTGATGGCTCCAAGGCAGGCAATAGCTTTGGGAGAAGTGTCACTAACCCTAAACTTCCCCTTTGCAATTTGGAAATCTTTTATTCTATTTACACATACTGTAGTCAAGTCAGAATTATACCTATGTATTTTTTCTTTGTTATAATTGTAGCATTCACATTTTAATAAGAGTATAGGTAGGAAAGCAACGAATTATGCTTTTAAAGGAAAAAAAAGTTGTTGTTATGACCTAAGTCTTCCTGAAATCAAAGATGCAGACAATATTAGAGTAGGGTATGTTGGTTTTGGGGAAATATTTTCCTTGGGTGAGAAGACTTCTGTGTATGTATGTATGTGAAAGGCATTTTATATGCAGAAAGGATCACATGAATGTAGCAGAATGGAAATTACTTTTTCATATCCGTTAGAAAGAAACCCCTGTAGACGTTGATATCTTTGCAAGGACTCATCTTCACCTTCTATAAGGACTGCACTCATCTAGTTATTTTAAATTGCTTGCAAAACACAATTATACATAAAGAAACACAGTAAAGAGCTCTATCAAATGCACTAGAGCAGTAAATACTGTTTTCAATTAAACACTAATCTAAAGGATATTATTTCACTGTCTAAGACCTCTCCAGATTTTTTTTAAACAAACATGTTTTAATTACAGAATTTCATTTGCTGGCTCTGAAAGTTTGTCCTTTTAATGAAGAAGATATTTTAAAATTACTCGCTATAGTCACTTGCAGAAGACTTCATCCTGAATTTCATTAAGCACACAAAAATCCCTTTGAAGTGTTCTTTTTCAGTGAAAACATTATCAGGCCCAGAGTTGGTATGCTACTGAAAAAGAGTGTGGGTCAAAGTCTCATACTGGGCAAATCAGTACATCTCTGTTGATTTAAATGAAGTTATGTTAATTTACTTCAAACAGGACTCTGAACAATTATTTTAACATCTAAAGATGTAGTAGAAGATTGTTAAATATTTTAAAAATATACAAAACATTTATTTTTCCGTGTCTGAATTTTGGTTCAGATAAGATATTCACAAAATATTGAACAGGCTTCTGCCGTTCTTGGAACCGCTTGCCTCATAGTTTATCTGTATTGCTGCAGTACTAATTATATTATTTTTTAAAGTCGATTAAACAGTTATCCAACAATGAGATTCAACTGTAAACTACTGCAGGAAAAAAATCCAAATAATTAGAACTCTGTTCTCACCTCAGTTCAACAACATGAGCAAACACCCCTTTTCTACAGGTCACTTTGGGATAGCACTAAACAACACACTGTCATTTGTGTATGCGGTTTGCATGATGTTGATGTGGAACTGCCTGGATTTGCCATACAAAGCAGCAGTTCTTTTTAATTTTTCACATGCACAGATGTATAGGATGGGAGCAAAGAACAAAATATGTTTTAGAAAGTTGTTTTGCAGTTTCTTGTTGGTCCAAATTTTAAATTCACATGATTGGCATTTATATGGCGGGTAATCCATATACACACTGACATTGTCAATCCTAAAGAGTAATCAATAATCACTGAATTCAATAGTAATAGATAGCCTCTTGGGTCCTCATAGTGGCAGAAGTTAATACTGACTCCCTAAAAGCAGCTTTTCTATCTTCTCTCTTCTTTCTGCGGAAGAGAAGTTAGTGAGCCAGAAAAGAATTTCTCAGATTCATATGACTGAGATTTTTTAAAATTTTTTTTTTCCTTGAATTGTTCAGGAATGAGAGATGTTCAAATGATCAGTTGTAGCAAGAACAAATTACTTGTTTGTGATCATTTTAGGAGTTTTATCTGTTCATGTGCTTGTGCATCAACTTTTTTAGACCAAGACCCCACTCTCCAGACCCACCTAGATTCACCAACCCTGTTCATTAGAGGTTCATTATAGGGGGAATGTAGGGTGGGAATGGTATTAGCTTACCAGCAAACTGTTACCCATACATATAAATAAAATGGCTTGCTTAATTTCTAAAATGAAGGCATGTTTGTCCTTGAAAGAGTTTCTTGTTTATGTTTGAGAAATGTTGTTCTAAGTAGTGTTGGGTTTTCCAAACACCTCTGGATTAGGTGTCCTAATTCCATCAGAGGTCAATAGGCTTTGTATGCCTAAACCCCTTGGAGTCCTCTGAAAATCCCACTTGTAGGGCACAGCATCAGTGGTTTAAACAGTTCAAGGCCACTTTAGTAATTTGTTAGAAGGACCCTCCAGATTTCTTTGATCTTTTCCTGAGAAGAAGTTCCTAGTGTTTTTGGAGGTATAACTGCTTGTTTAGGATTCAGAAAGCTGCCCCACACAGTGTGTTTTAGCCATCACAGCATGTAACTGTTGCAAAGTAGCTATGTCTAAACCTATAGTTGATAGTTGGAGTCCAGGTAGCACCTTTACCATAATCCAATAATGTCCAGCCACTTTGGTTTTGTAGTGACTTCTGCCTCTGCTTGTTTCATCATCCAGGAACACTACTGCTCCACATAAAAGATTACTAGGGTAAAACTAAAACATGTAAGAAACTTGTTAAATGTTGTCAGGGTTTATAATTTAAAACTGCTATGTTATTAGGTATTGGAACAGCACAAAATGTAAGTTGTGCAAAGGTTTTAACCTCTGGCCCCTTCTATACCAATTAAAGTATAATGTATAATGAAATTTTAATCTCATATAATTAAACACAGTATTAATTTTGTAAAACTAGAAGGGCTTTTTAACCTGTATTAATCTTCCTTTTTGAAGAAAATAAGTGTGTTTCTTGCAAGTTGCATCGTTTCCTTTTTAATTAAAGAATTAAATTTCTTTGTTTATACAAGTTCATAAAATATTTTTCTCTGTCTTTTTAGGTGAAATATCAAAAGCAAATTGTTTGTTTTTTTCTTATTAAAAAAATACTGTTTGAATATCATAGTTTCCTCAGGGTAAGGTAATAGACTACACAGATTTAATCAAGAATATATTTATACTGTAAAATGTCTAATATATCATTAAATCCTTTCCTCTTCCTTTGCCACACAGTATCTCTGCTCAGAAGGTATTAAGGTCTTCATGTCTTAATGAGACTTGCATCATTCATTAATCTTTCTAAATAAAATTATTATAGCTTATATACAGATATGTATATACACACGCAAACACGTTTCTTGCAAACATTCTAATTTTGCAAGACTTAAATGCCAAGACTTCCAATGACCAATATCAGAATATGCCCTTATAGGATGGAAATGTTATTGTGACATGAGATTGCTGGTAAAATGTCTGCAGATTCTAGGGATTTTGAGGAAGATGCACATGGTATCTAATACTCAAAATGCTTTAAAAGCTCTAGCATAAGCAGTTGGTGTATAATGGATAATTTGGACTCATTACTGATGACATCTTAGTGTACCATCTCTGTGGCCTTGGAAGCATAAGCCTTAAAGCAAATGAAGCACCGTTCTCTCTTGCGTAAGTGTTGTATTAGGTGCTTGAGAGTGACAGTGCTAATTCAATAGAACAGAACATGGGTGGAGGGAATTCAGAGTTTCTTAGCACACCTATGGCAAATGAATGCCCTAGCTCTCTTTCGTCCAGTGCCTCCATGTGAATATGAGAAAATAAAGAAAATGGTGGCATATTTGTATCTGTTGCATTTTATCCCCGCTTTGCACACCTCTTTCCAAATGGATGACTATACTAATGGCACAGCAATGAGATATGCAGTCCCAGATGTTCCTGCAAGCCTAGACCAGCCTTCATCTGATGGTAACTTATACGGTCAAACACTACTGTACCTTTTCTTTAAATTGTCTCTAGAATACTTTAAAGTATTATGTGATTTCGTCCCCTCACTCCCCTCCCCCCCCCGCCCCCGCAAATCTGGGAGTAGTATTGAGACTTTTTTAATAACATGCTAAAAGCTATTCCTAGAAGTATTACCCAACTTTCAGAATAGGCATTATGCTTGATGAGCAGCGTGACATTTTGGTAATGTACTTGCCTTTCTATTTAAAACAAAAGACAGCATAAAGCATCGGAAAACTTAGGTTACCAAAAGAAGAGAATCTTTTGGCTTTTATAGATACATTCACTAGACTGTCAAATGATGATGGATAGCAGGCAACTAAGATAAATTAGCACCCTGTCAGCCCTGAACAGCAGGGCAAACTAGCTTTCATCCAGGTCCGTATTATTTTCCTGTGTGTGTGTGTTACAACTGGGTAATCCATTTTGAGATACCAAGGCATTTCTTTCAAGTGCTGAAATTACAGCATCCTATGGTGTTTTCAGGTGCAGACAACAGTTACTACGTCTCATCACAGGAGCTTATCGATAGTACTAAAAGTCCTAATTCTTGATGGAACTGATATTTTGAGATTGTGGTGAGGTTCATTATTACAGAACTGGGGTTATTAGAGAACACTAGAAGGATAAGAAGGTAAAATATCTATGTTTGCAAGCTATGAAGGAACTGTGAAGCTGTTTATGAATGGATGTACCTTCAATACACAGAAAAGAGAGGATTAGGTCTAATTCATCTTTCAGGTGAAAGAGTAGGGTGCTCATGTTTTCTGTATACGTATTTGGTTGAAAAATCAGTATTTTTTCAAATTTTTTTGGCAGAACATTATTTTGTCAGCTTTAAACTCAATGGCATAGAAAAGCATTTGGAAGATTTTCTTTACTTGTCCAGTAGTCTGCTGTGGAAAGACGGGGATAAATTTGGGATAAATTCCTTCTGGGTGTGGAATACTCTCTTCACCCATCTGCCAACCTATGGACCTAGTCATACTACTATGGGGGTCAATAAAATAATAATTAGGCACAGGCAGAATGGAATACGTAGTCTTCTATAGGTAGTACAAAGCTCCTAACTCTACTGTCAGCATGTTGCCTCATATGGCCTTACCCTACTCAGAATCTGTTGATTCCTCTGAGAGGTTCTTAGATAGCAGAATATCTGGATGTAATGAAAAAAACAAAAAGTAGGGTTTACGAAAAATGTATCATGTTCCTGAGACTCTCAAACCTAGCATAAGCTTATTTAAAGTGAGCAGAGATATTGAAAACATGGAAGCTAAAAGAATAGAAAACAAAATACAACAATGGAAAGAGGGGGGATTTAATAATATTAAAATAAAAAGACTCTGCAGTGGGCAAGTTTTCCCCAGATTGCCTGCCTTTAATATTAAATTACTCTTTTCTGGCAGGATCATCCGCAAAATTCTGATTTTGTTTCTTCTTCTGTTCATAGTCTGATAATTGAGGCTGAATTCCCTTGTCTTTAATATGCTATATATTCTCCACCTGGCAAAGGACTGAGACAGATACAGATAAATACCCTGTAGACATACAGACAGAGAAACTGCTGTAATTGCTTTCATAATGACTCTCAGACATCAAAGGAAGGCAAATAATGGTATTTAACACTGTTTCCATTCTTTAGCTGAAATGTAATTTTATAGAGTTATTGTCAGGCAGTACAGTGAATGTACAAGTGCAACTGTCATAGTCTACTCATATTAATTAGCTGCCCACAAGAGGTCCAGGATAGTAATGGCAAAGTTCTCCTCATTTCAGATGGTCTGATATTCAGACAGAACCATAAGTACAATAGCTTGATTAACATAGTTGCTTAGATCAGGTTTTCCCTAGGAGTATGTCAATTGGTATTTTGAAGAATCAATTAATTAACACTCCAAATAATCCATTCTTGGGTTAATGAAAGTATTTTGTACAGCTGCAAAAACTTACATGAAATGAAATCCAAGCCTTTCCAAAGTGCTAAGGTGGAAGACTTGTAATCTGGAGAATGCTGTGTACTCCTTGGACAATTTCATAATAAAAAGTTATTAAAAGAAATGTAGTTGACCACAGCTTATCCAATCATTGAACTTGTTTTGATTTGTTTGTTTATGTTCCAGAGAAGGGTATTCCAGGGCGTGTAACAGTGGAATAGAAATGGGAACTTTACTATGCAATAATATGATTAAAATACAAGGTTAATTAGAGTAACCAAATATCAACATTTTGCCTAATATTACTTACCACTTACAGAAGTTAGATCTTGAAGATAATTTAGTTGATTTAGATTGTGCAAAAAAGCTTTAGTTATATAAATAAGTCAGTCTAAACCCATGTGATTAACTTCACTGAGGTCACTGAATTTTTGTTGGTAGCCCAGAAGGCTTTGAAAGTAATGGAAGTGCTTACCCAAGCAAAATTCTTCATGTAAGGGAACTTTCAGAAATAGGCTTCTAGGCTTCTACATTCAACTCCCCTGGCATTGACATTTGAATCCTGTACAGATGGAAATTGCAAATTGGAGAGGAGATTTTTTTTTAAATTGCATCTGTAAAAACAGCATTTCTTGAAAGACACTTGACCTTCATTGCAAGATTTTATGTTATGTTTCAAACTCTTACAAATATAGATAATTTTCAGTATTTTCTGTCATGTACTTTTTCTGTTGTTTTTGAAGGTAATTTATCACTTTTTGCTCTTCATGATCTTATTAGTGATGTGCCTGAGGTAGAGTGCTTACAGGAAAATACAAGCTTGTTTTCTATCAGGCTGGCTATATGTAAATCCAGACTCTACTCACTCCAGGCATCATACTTTCTGAAAATCAAGGTATATTGCCACACTGAAAAGCGTGGTGATTTTAATAAGCCATTAAATATAATTTCATAAAATACTGGAGTATAAATAGTAGAACATGCCTACACTATTTTTGCTAATACTAGAAGTGATCTTATTTTCCTCATTGTCCTTAGTTCTTGATCTCCAGCTAGACATTTTGGACAACTTTTTGACTTGTTTAACTTTCCATCTTCTTGCCTTGCCCTTTGGTCCAGTGAGAGCCAACAGAATAATTTCATCTCACGCAGAAAAGCAGCTGTCTTTCACCTATGCAAGAGTCAAAGTAGTGAGAGAAATCAGGTGGTCCTGCATTTGAGGATAATGTTGTTAGGCTCAATTTCAGTCTGTTTCTTTTTCAAAGCTTCATACTGTTGTTTCTCCTACTAGTTGAATAAGGAATGACTCTACAAAAACAACTGGAGCTATGCTAATGTGAAAAATGTGCATACGATCAGAATAAGTCTCTACTTATATTCTGAAATTCTGGTTATGCTAGCTAAGCGTCGTCAAACTCTTGCATTCTGAATGCCTGAGCCTGCCAGTTTTACGTCTTAAAAGAGAATTTCATTTACACTCTTGAGTAAGACTGGGATGTAAATGACATACCCCAACAACATGTCATCATGCAACTTCCATAGTTATGAATAAAAACTTCAAATCTCAAAGACTAGCTTTTCCAGATGATTTGGAGTTAGTAGTTCTATAAAAATCATGGAATCAGTGTTCTAGCTCTTCTATGCCATACTATGGTTTCTGCATTAATTTAGGAATTTGGTACAGAATATAGCCTTGAACATGGTGCATTGGTGCTTGTGGTGTGGATGTTATGGTAAGGCCTATGATCTGAAGGGCTGGGTGTTCAATAGCTTTTGTAGCCACCATAATCAGGTGAATTTAATCCAAAATCAATGATTACTGCAGAGAAAAAAGTAGAGATGAAATTCCAATGGACTTATTCTTCCTTTGCCAATGGAGTATATTCTATCATATCTTCTGGATTTGCAGCTCAAATAGCTTCTCCAAACTTTGGTTGGGATTTATCATTTGCTAAAGTCTTTTACAGTAAATTGTTCTTTTAATCTAGCCCATTTAAGCACGTTGAGTGAGAATGTCATTTGGCATCATTGTGTTACATCAAAAACCTGAAATGGCACTAGATAAAGCTCTATCTATATTTAAAAAATTGAAAACTTACAATGCTGCTTGATCTGATATAAAGAGGGTGGTATGGTGGAAAAAGGCAATAGATTGGGACTCTAGTTGAGCTAGATTTATTTCTGACCCAGAAGAGATCTTCTGCATGCGTCACTATGCCTCAGCTTCAAATCTTAAAAATGGTGTGGTTTTGGTGGTTTTGTCTGTTTAAAGCCTGATATTTTCTACAAGGACAATTCTAGAATACCTTGTGTATGTTAATTGGGTAATTTAGGGGTGTGTGTGTATAACAAAACCCAAAATTTTTTGAGGTTCAGTGAATTTTACCAAGGGAAAGATCACTGGTATACTGCAAATAATTGAGCTGTATGCTGAATAAAACTAAAAAGAATGTAATTTTATTTATACATTCACTTCTCTTTCCATGGATGGATTTGGGGAGCTAAACAATGCTGTACAAGTAATTGAAAATAGAATTATAAACAGCATTTCCAATGTGTATTTCCCATGTTGGAAATACAGCTTGTTTTCTAGCTTTCTAGAAAGGCTCTTACGTTACTGATGTTCTAAGTCTTCCTTTCACAACAGCCAGTGCTTAGGAAACTGGTTAAGGTCAATTTATTCCACGATTGTAGGTCCCTTTTGTTTTAAATGCCTAACTCCAAAGTTAGTTGTCAGAGCTTATTATGGACTTACGCCAGAAGTGAGATCTTCCTTATTTTGCTAATCAGCTTCCTCCATATCTGCATGCTCATTTTCTGATATCTGATGAGGCGACAAGGTCATTGGACGTACAAGTACTTATTTAAAAACCGACATGAGAGTGAGATAGAGGTTAGTTGGGTCTATCAGAGCTGTCAATCAATTAATGAAAATTATTGAGCAAGGACACCGTGGGGGAAGCGAACAGAAGGAATGAAAATGACCATGGAGATGCAACATAGGGAAAATGACAGAACTGACTAAATGTGCTCACGTGAGTACTGAAACCAGACATGCTCACATAGCAAATGAAAGACAGCACCAGGAGACACTAGGGCCGGAGTATATGCCATTATATGGACCGAAAGACTGACAGATTACTTCAGCCTTTTGTCCAAAAGCACATTGAACGCCACATTTGCAAAGTAAAGAATAAAGTTGAGCAGTCCCCAATGCATTATGAATTGCTTTTGTTAAGGTTCTACAGACTTACTGCAAATTTGTAGCATGTAAGAATGAAACGTGTAGGGCTAAGCGAGAGTTTGCTGCTATGGTCTGGAATTTGAAATTAGCCGAGGGGGTATAGAATAGATTCCTACCTGTAAATAAACTGCAGATATAAATAGCAAAATAGGGCAGCACTGACAGAGCCTCACAAAAGCTCACTTAAAAGCTGCACTATCACTACAGTACACGGTGTACTGGCACAAGACAAGAGTATACTGTTTATCAGTACAAAAAAGAAATAATTTATAACTTGATCCTTGGGGGGAAAATGGAGAAATAAAAAATAGACAAAAAAAGAAACAAGAGAGGAGAAAAATTGCCAATATGTTTGTGTGAATGAAAGATAGTGAGGGGAAAAATGAAAAGAGAGCGAAGTCAGAAGCAGGGAGATACTGACACCAAATCTCTGCAAAGCGTTCAAAATTCTCCAGCTGCCACGCTTTTAATTTGCTACCATTCTAATTAAAATGCAAATTAAATTTATAATTAGCATCAGCGCTTTCTAAAGAAACCTCCTTGTGTGCAGCACAAACATATGGGATGATGGTATAGTGTAAAGTTTGTAAAAACAGAAGGAGAGACACAAATGGGAGGACAGAAATGTTGCTACCAAATAAGTTTCTGAGTAGGAGGGTGTAGGGGAGAAAATGGGGAGACATAGTGGATTTTAAGGGATGGAATTGGGTAAGTGTCCCGGTGTAACAAAGAGATTGCTGAATATGAAAGATCTGTCCGGGAGTTACTTTTTGTTGAATCAGGTGTCAGAGGTCATGCTGCATGTCATTGGTGTTGTATAGAGCATGCCAAAAAGACATAAAGGGTCACAGCTTCTAATCAAAAAGTCTATGACCAAAAATGAACCGCTGCTTGCTTCCAGATAATTAATTTAAAAATTGATGGGAAACAAAGTACTAAAATCGCATCATGATTTGAGTGCATATAGCATTTTAAAAGCTTGCCACTTCCCATGTGAGAATCAAAACAGAACATGTAGGCTCAATGACATGGAACATGCAGAATCTTTGTGCCTTAATTTATATACCTAAATCTTGTGAAATTTTATTGTAGGAATTTTATTTTCTTAAAATGTTATTAATTTTACTTTGATACGGAATAAAAGTTGGAAACAATTAGAAAATATTCACACGTTGATGTTGAAATAAATTGCTCTGGTTAAAATATGTGTCAGCATTTACACAACTGAATTTTAGTGGGAAAACCACTTGTGTTCATTTGTATTTGCAATTGTCCCTTTAAGATTTGCGTGTAAATCTTGCACTACAACTACATTTGCAATACCCAATCAAAGAGAAAAATGGTGTCATGTGATATACCAGACACATCACCACTAAGACACTGTCCCAAATTAAAACATTAATTAGAACAAACTGTGGCAACACACATGCTATTTTTTGTGACTATTATTATTATTCTTCCATTTGTAGAAATCTTGTGGCTATTTCATGAGTAGCAAAAGCAGCTGCATTAATCTGATAAATGATTTGTTGCAAAATTTTCCTTCATCTCTACTGAGAATGCAGTTGGGTGCTATGCTTTTCTGTTGCTACTTTCACTGTATATTAAGCAGCTAATGTGGTATTAAAGGTTTGATAAAACTACTAAGGACAAAATTGGCTTCATTATAATAGTGTTTGGTTGTAGGGGTATCTTTGAGTTCTGGGGGGAATGGAGGGGAATAAAACAAGTCTGATCTCAAAAGCAGTAATTTATTTCTTTATCCACTAAGGATCCTTGTGAAAGCTTGAGTGCTTTTAATATTCTGGGAACTCTGCTTTATTTACTAGCCAGATTCTTCATCAGATGTTTTAAAATTTGAATGTAACAGGAATATATATGTACCAGCTGTGTGTTAACCTGTTACAGAACTGATGTAAACCAGGATTGTAGGAATATTTTTATGTCATAAAGTCAATTAAAAATGATAAGCCTATAATATTGTCATTGCAATAGTACAAAAATTCATTTTGCATGTGTTGTCTTGGGCATGCACACAAATTGTGACAAACAATTTTTGCTGTTGAAATTCACTAGAATGCATTTAGTTTATTTTTAGGGGGGATGAGAAAGAAGTGTTCTGTTCCAGTGTTTGAGTTGGTGCATGCTGGCAGTGGTCTGTTGGCATTAGTGCACTGAATTCTGCTAGATGTTAGGCTCTATCTTTTAATAAAGACTAAGCAACCACACATTATCCCACTTATTTTAATCAATATTTAAAAGCATATCTAAGACTAACTGAATGTGTGATGTCAGTTAAAGTATGCATTTGATCTGCAATGTAATGTATATCCTGTGAGCAAACGCACAGCAACTCCATTCTTTATTCACCATCAGTTCAGTTCTTGGAAGTTCTAAGCACTTGCAACTACAGCTGACTTCACTGAAAGTCTTATTGATTAGCTCTGAAAAATCTGGCTGTGGACCCTACTGTCCATATGGATGATATTATTATGTCCTCTTCCATATCAACATATGTCTATCAAAAGTGCTAAGGAATTGTGATCAACTGAAATAAGGGGGGAGGCACGTAGACTAGTGATGAGAAAGAATACATCACACAGGCACGAAGTTTCTGGGAGAAAAAGTTATGTGGGACTTTATGTATTAGATAGAATGTATGGAAACCTGAACATAGTCTAAATATAGATTGTCTTAAGCCTATTTTTTAGAAATAGAAATAAGCAACTCTGTGCCACTGTATAACTTTTTTTGTGGTATTGTATATATAATCAGCATTACTATTAGTCTGCAGAGCCTGGAGAATGCATTCTTTATTCTAACTGCTGCTCCTGTATGTAGCCCAAATGACTACAAGAGAGCTGCTTGTGATGAAAAGGTGAAGTTAGGTATTCAGAAGATATTGCAGATTTAGCTAAACTAGATTTGTCTGAGCATGGGGCCTGAAGCTAGGGTAGTGAGCATTTGGCCTTTAACGTAAATTTAAGCAATTATTTGAGGCATTTAAAGCAAAAGGAAGTTCTGCTCCTATCGTCACTAGAGGTGGGGGAAAACCCTTGGAGAGCAGCTCTGCATACAGAAGAGGTGAATTGTGGAAATACTTTATTTTTGACTGCGTATCTAACTTCAGATAAGTGGAATCCAAGACAGAACACTTTAGCAGTTCCACAAAACTGTAAGTTAACAAAGACCTGAGCTTTGGCCCACACTGTACAGTTTTGCAAACAGATTTTAAAACAGGCAATTTGAAGTGTTTTCAAACAGCAAAATAATTCTACTAGTGCCATGACTTGGGAAGTATTGTCTTCTGCACAGAATTTGCCTCCCTTCTCAAATATCTGGGACTCAATGAGCCTAAATAAAGTCTTCTGTTCAACAGACAAAGGGTGAAAAACAAAAAGGCATAAAAGGATTGCTTTGTGTAATTTTTAATTGTTGTTCTTTTCTTATTCGGTAAATGAAGTCACCTTTGTAGTGATTTCATGAACCGCTGGGTAATCAAAATTATTATGCTGCCACCTGTTGTCCGTTAATTATTCTGAGAAGATACTCATAAATCATAACACTGGACAATAAATCAAACTGTCAGGACCCAGGTCAAAGGTTATGCATGAAAAGTTATAGGTCACCAACAGGGTGTGAAAGATCAGGGTTGTGGAGCATCACTCATTGTCAAGTAATGTTGGGAGAAGTGCCACTGGAACAAAGGAAAAACTCAAGTACAGAAGAATTCAGGCCCAGAGATAGGCTCCAGGCTCATGCACAAAGGGAATCAAATTGACATGTCATTACACTGCAGATCTGACAACCAGCAAGATTGTCTAGCAATGCCCCGACTCAAATACTTTTGTCTCGACTGATCCTTGTTGCAAGTCAAGGCTTCTTTTGAAAGATTTCATGTATCTGGGCCAGATTCTGCTCCTGCAAGAAGTCAATGAGTGTCTTGGCCTCTGTGTATTTGGAATTTAAAGCAGTGTTAACTTTTTTGCACTCACTGAAGAAGCATGAGAGAGTCTGTATTTGCTAGGGCTAAAATTCATAAGTGTCTTCTCAAGTCTCAGTGATTGGGTATCCAAGGGTTTATCACGTTTGGGATGAATTAATTCCCTGGCAGAAAAGTAAATCCAATGTTACAAAAAGAGTTCTTATTCCAACCTGCAGCCAGGCCTACATATCCCTCTGAGAAGGCATAAGCAAACAGGCTACACCTACCTTTCCTTAAGCCAAGATAGTGGGCTTCACACTGGTTCTGACTATCACAGTCTCAACAGGAGAAGTAATGCCAGGGTCACATCTCCTGCTGGATCTGTGCTCATGTCAGGAGATTGGCTTTCTGAGAAAAGATAAAGGAATGCATACCATCTGATGTAGTTTCCCTGAACGAATTGTTTTCTTGCCCTTTCTTCCTCTTACTCCAGCCCAGCTTATCCTAGAAGGCTGTCCGTTCCCCATGTTATGGGTAGCATAGCTGTACTTCAGAATGAAGTAGCAGAGACCAAGCAGTGAGTACACTTGCTCTGCACCTTCTCTTCTCTTCACCTCAGGTTTCAGCAGGTGTTTGCAATGCCCACATCCATCAGCCTAAACCTGTGCTCATCTCAGCATTGCCTGCAGTAGGGTGAAAGTACACTTCCTTCCTGAAAGGAAAGGTGGGATAACATTATGAGGTGCAGGTCTGTCTGTACTTTCCCAGTTACAGAAGTGGAAATTGGGTCTTCCTGGAGGGAAAGTATTATTGGAGGACTTAGAATTGGATTCTGGAACAATGGGTGAGTTCAGTTCTTTTTTTATATTAAAAATAAAAGGTTTCGGCAAAGGTGTGTAGCATGCTGGTGTGCTCTGAAAACATGTTCTTATGGCTTGTGTTTGCTTTCAAGAACCTCAGCATCAGTTCATACCCTTCAACTTATATTGAATTGCATGTATTTAAAATAGAATAATTACTTGAAGGCAAATGTGCACTGACAGGAAATCACTGATTTAAAACTTGGCTAGAGGTAAATTTTTTCTGATGTGAAAGAAGTGACTTTAGGAGGGGAAAAAACCCAACCCAACAAACAACGCACAAACCCACCCAATAACAAAAAAGCTGCTGGAAACACTCTGATGTGTTAGCAATGCGTTGTACTGTCTGCTGCCCTCTGTTTGAGTTAACTTGCTATTGGGATCGTCTGCTGTAGGATTTGCAGCTAATGGACAAGTATCTTTAATTTAAAATCATTATTTTTTTCCAGGAAATATTATGATTTGTATTTATTTTAATTGGGTGGTTTTGCTCAGATAATCTGGATTTTGTGGTGTTTAATAAAAAAATAAATATTAATTCAAGCACAACAATACTGTTAGCTTCAGCCTTGACTTGGTCTTGATCTCTCTGTAGGATCAAACCTGGACGAATCTCTTCCTTGTCATTCTGGGGAGGTCGCTGAAGAATTGAGACATGGGTCTTGCCTAAATAGATAAAAATTTGCTTGTAAATTAGAAGCAATTGAAGTTTTGATTAGATCTGTTCATTTCCCTTTGGTCCTGGTTCTTGAACATTTACATAAGTAGAGTTCAAAGAAATGGCCATGAGCAGTAATCTTTAAAAATTTTTTTTTAAATTCATTTAGAAAGATGCAGAACTCATTGATGATAAATAAATTTGTTAAAATAACAGCTATTAAAATAACTTGGGGCTCTGCCTTTGTGTTTCACCATGGATTTTTATTTGTGGGCAAGAGTAAATTCATATATTTTAAAATAATGTACAAGAAGTGGTTTTTTTTTTCCTTTTGAAACACAAAAGAAGCTCGAATTCATGAAGACCACAAGAAATTTTATTGTTGTTTTTATATAAGATCTACTGATGGTGGACAGCAGTGTTAAAAACTCTGAAAGGAAACTTTATTTGCATTGGAGGAAGGAGATATTTTTTATTCCCGTTCAGACAAACAAAGACTTGTGACTTAACAGCAAATGTTGCAGTTCAGCTGCAAACTGTTTATTGCCCAGTACCTGCTGTGGGCACTTTGAGGAACAGCTAATGTAGTGTATCATCTAGCAAGTTTATTTGAAGATCTGTAACTGGAGTAAATTGTTAAAACCTATGATAGGTACGTAGATATTCCACAAAAAGGGAAACTTAGAGCGCTCGATATGTTCTTTATAACAGCTTTACCAATTATTTTAATGCTTTGAAGAACCAAGCACTGTATGTGTACAAGAACTACGCAAAATGTGTCAGCTGTTAGCCTGTGGAGGAGCATGGGTTGCCACTCTTGCAACTTTCATACTTTCTCCACTATCATACTTGATTTCCTAGTAATCTTCTATGATTAAAATGAGGGTCTGGCATGGGGAAGTTTTCTACAAGCCTAATTGTTACAACAACACATAGAATATTGCCTAAATAATCTCCCCATCTTCTAATGAGTGGAAACAACAATGAAATGTTAGGTGATTCCTTTTATTTTATCACTTCGGCAGGATCCTGAATATCGCTTAAGGAAATTTCATATGCATGTTAGATATTGATTCAATGCAGTAAAACAGCCTGTGTGTATATATATTACTATAAATGCTACATTAAAATAATGTAGCATTAAAATAATGTAGCATTTATAGGAATTCAGCGCTCTGCTGGTAGGCATAAAACTCTGCAGACAAACTTCCAGGCAGCTTTCCAAGAGGAGAGAATATGATCCCTTTTTGTGGAGGATCTGGAAGAGGCTGCACCAGACCCCAAAATGTGGGCAATGTATCAGGAACATACAGATTCACTGTACCCCTGTGTTCAGCTGACAGCATCCCAGCGGTGCGCCTCAGCCTGTGAACCTCTCCATACTTGGATTTCCCAGGGTGCACAGGACCACAAAATAAACCCTACAATTATTCTCTGTATCTTTTGGTTTTGAGCAATTATCATATGAATGTGTGAACTCTGTGCACAGAATGAGAAAGCCCAGTGCAGGTCCATGGTCATCAAAATAGTTATGAACTTTCTATTCCAAAAGTGAGGTTTCACTTCTTCCATGTTATAGTTGGTTGTGTTTTTTTTTTTTTCCTGTGATTCTTATGAATAATTATTTTTTACTTGCATTGATAGTAATGAACAACTTAACCATCTACTCTACTTTTACTCTACTCTAATTGCACATAAAAGCAATTTCTGGCAATTCAATGAAGGTCAATGAATAATACCCAATACTTTGATATGAAACACTTAAGGACATAGGTGACTTGACCCCAGAACTTTTTGCAGAATCAGGCTGTAAGTGCTCAAGAGTGTTCCCATGACACTTGGACTCTGTCAGGAAAAAAAACCAACTATGCTTTGGATTAGTTGTATCTTCTTTTTTTTGTAAGATTTGTGATCAAAAGGAATTGAAATTAAAACTTTGCAAAAGTTGTTAGCAAAATGACATTTAATTTTGATAGAGAGGCAATGAGGCAGAACATTTTGCATGTTTGCAAAATAAGTTTCATTTTGATGTGTTTGGCATTACTGATTATATTAATTAACTTAACAGCAAGTGTGAAGATTATTTATGATGCATTAAAAATGATTGGATCTTAATTGCTTCCCTGTAAGAACAAGGAAGTTGAATTTCAGGTTCTGGAGAACTCCAGCGTTACTCTTTGCTGTGACTTTTAACTGTTGTGCTTTAAAAGCAAAGTAATTGAAATTAAACTAACTTCTACTACTGAAATTGGTGACTGATTGTGCTTGAGCAGTTTAGGCTGATGACACTCATCTAGTTTGTTCTGCTAAGCCTGTTACTTCATTAAGATCCTATTTTTTTTTAAAGATCCACACCTGATTTCCAGAATTACTTAAATAGGGAAGAGCCTGCAATCTTGCAATCAAACTCAATAAATTAGTTCTTTCATGGAAATAAGTTACTTCATGAGTGCACCACTCAGTTACAAGCAATGGATGTAATTTTTGGAAAGGTAACTGCATCAAAATGTTAATGAACTCCATTTCTTTAATAGTATGTTTACCTTTATGGAATAAACTTTTGTATAAGATGCAGCTTTTTGATGTTCTGTTATAGCATGTTACATCAAGGTGAAAGTACTCCCTTTTTACATGTTAAAAATTAGTTAATTTTGTTTTCAGCTCTTTTAATGAAAACTTATTTCTTCACCTAGCATGAAGCAGATGCTATCTTAAACCTAAAGTGAGAAAGATCGGTATCCTAACCAATGGCTTGACAGAGGTGCTTGAGATCGTGATTATTATAACCACAAAAAGCAGCTTTGCTGATACCTCTTTATCCTTAATATATTTAAAATTGTGTATTTGATAGCATAGTTGGTATGAGAGCATGTGTAATATCTGTTTGATAAGTGTCTTCTCACACCCTGAGGTCTTTTAGAGGCAATTTGCATTCTACAATGAGAGAAATCAGCTGGAGAGGGTTTATTGTTTTGTATAATAGAAAGGAGTGTGAAAATATTCTAGCCTTGCAGATGGTGTTGCTCATTAGCCCTGAACATATACATGCAGAAATATTGTTTCCCCTTAAAAAATAGGGTGTCCCCATCTTTCCTTCATACAATATATTTATAAAGGGGAATTTGGTTGTATTGGAGTCATTAGTCGTTCTTGAAAGGAAAAGTAATGGGATAAAGTTCTCCTTTGAACTTTAATATGCTGGATCATTTAGAGATGACAGAAAGCAAATGCTTCCTTTCTTTGTTGTTGTCTGAACACAGAGTCCTAGATGTCTATACTAAGACCTGCTTTTCTAAAAAGTGAAAGGATAAATCTCACCTTTTTCATAGAGCAGCAAAGAAAGTCTGATTTAATAAAACTTGATAAAGTTTCAAGTGTGTCAGAAAATTGAAGATGCTGAATGGTAAGTGCGTTGTGAGAGAGTTGGAGAACCATATGAAGTCTTTCTAGTTTATTCAAGGTTTGTGAGGTGGAAGGGTTCTTTTGACTTTCATGGTTTTTGGATAAGATCCTAAAAATTGTATTTTGCTTAAGTTGGAGTCTGAAATATGACTTTCATTACTCTTGTAGTAGCAGCGGCAAGTAAGAACATAGAAACTGCCTCACTTTATTAATGAAGGACACCACACTGAGGAAAGACTCTTCTGTGTTCAAAGTCCTATAAATCCAAGACTAGAACTCTCAGCTCTCATGCCTCAACTGTAGAAAAATGAAAGTTATGATCTTCATAACTGTTGTGGCCAGCTGCAAGGTGCTGCAGGTGATACCGGAGGCCTTTCACCTGGAAGTTCTACATGAATCCAAATGCTTTGTTACTGCAGAAGGCTGCAGACAAAGGTGACTCTTACTTTCTAGTGCTGTCTCTTTTGAATGGCACTGTAAATATTGCAAGACCAATTGCTTTCTTGTACTATACCAATACTTATGATTTTTGCCCAAGATAGATATTATTCCTGGAAGTTGTACATGGCAAAAGAATCTGTTGCATAAAATGACAGAAATTGAGGATGTTTGATTAAATTACTCCTAATTAAGCAGTTGTTTTCATATTGTTATGATAATTGATAGTATTCAGAACTTACCCTGGGTTCACAGTGCTGTCATTTCAAATCTGGTCCCAAGTCTGTGCTCATAAAAAGTGTTTTAGGGAACCGCTCTGAGACTGACAATG
>NW_010565741.1:29302-37222 GCF_000687285.1 Phaethon lepturus
CATAATCTCTTTATGCTGCTGTAACTCTAAGCCTTTCACCTTATTCAATGAAAAGGAGTTTTTGCAGATATGGGTGCATGTATCTATAAATCCCACACTGAGTAATTGGAGGTGGACAGATATGGTAGGAATAAGCATAATAAAAGAACTGAGAGAAAGAATGTTCCTTTCTTCATGGCGCTCTAGGTCTTAAGTGTGCTGTGCTGAATATCACCTACTTGTCAAAACCTGCCATAACACAAAGAATTAAAAGGAATCAGTCTTGCAATACATGCAAATTGAAATGAGATACAGATTTCTAGAAGAGGTAAGTAGAAGGGAAAACTCCTCCGAATGGTGGTGTCCTTATTACATTTAGACATTGAAGAAATAATATTATAGAATTATAGCTACTCGATATTAATTGCATTATAACATTGTTTGAAATATAGACTTATTTCGAAAATAGTAGCAAGAAGTACCATATGTGACTCCCAGATACATCGTAGAATTGTGCATATAGTTATCTAATTTGTGTCTCTCATAAAACTGCATTTGATGGGTGGTGCTGTGAATTGTTTATGTCGATTAAGTACAGCTTGTCAAGAGACTCAAGTGTAGAGGATATCAAGTACTTGCACTGCAGAAATAAAAAATTCTGCTCATGTGAGAGGCTTTTGGCCTTTGATTATACCTATCAAACTATCTTTTTTTTTTTTTTCCTATGCTTTGCATGATGCTGGTAGCTTTATATGAGGCAATTCCACATCCTTTCTAAAGTCCAGCGTTTTATGTTTTGGAATTGCTTTTTATAGTGTCAGTGTCCATCCCCTTTTCCCACCTTACCTGTTTTTATTTGGTTTCATCTATGGACAAGTCTCTTCTGGATTGCTGTTGTTGGGTAATGAAATTCATCATTTTATTCACTGAAGTTTCTACATATTAAATAAGCATTTGTCTATACTGCTTCAGAAATAAGCCTGTAGTTGCAACAACATCTGTATACATTTAATTCCTGTTATGTGTTTTGGTATTCTGAATGAAAGCACTATAAGCAAATCTGTGAAACTACGAGTACCTAATACTTGTAGAACTTATAACTCTGAAGACTTTAAGACTTTCTGTGTAGTTCAGGGCAGAGGTGACAAAGCAGTGTGGAAGAAATTCCATCATTACATAGTACTGTGCACATGATGTGTGCATGGCACGGTGCTTTTCCTATAGGTATCTGAGTTCAATGGTGGAAGCAGGAGGAGGAGCTAGATAGGCTTAAATCTGTTCTCAAATAGCAGTTCCAATTGTGTGTTCCTATAGAAAAGTCACTCTACTTAATAACCTCCAATGGTTGGTGGTTCATCAAGATATTGATTTTAAAGCTTTATTGATTGTTTATAAAACACTGCACAGCCACTTTCCAAGCTATTTAAGTGATTTGTTTGTCCCATATATTTTACAATGACGAGACTATTGAAAATCCCTGTGCAGATTCACTCAGACCATTACACATTATTAGTTTTCTCTTGCAGAATTTCCCCTCCTCCAGGGATTCTGAATGTGAAGAACCTTGCTATTGCAAGGTCTTATACGGGTGTTTGTTTTATATATGCTCATAACAAGATAATTATATTGCTACCTGAAACACTTTGGCATGCGTGCAGGAAGAGGGCTCTATGTAATAGTGATTGATAGTTTGAGCTTAAAAATTGTTATGGTGCATTAAAAGTATACTAACGTTTATTACTTTTTACAAGGCTACAGACATTTAGATTACAGCCCAGGCTTCCAGAGCGATTACAAGTCTTCAGACTGAAGCAAGCACAGTGGGTGCTCTTCCTCTTATATTTATTTTACACGTGTTTTTTACTGGGTGGGCTGCCCCGTTTAAGAGGCAGCCTATTCTTTATTTTTAATAGCCACCAATTAATTAAAAACAAAATACTGAGGTGGAAAATCTCTAAAATTCAAATTCTAAGAATAAATGTATAGGGATTTAAAAACTTTTTAGATCTCAATGTTCAAAACCATTAGGCAGCCTTGAAAGCTTGTGAGTCAGGATTCTTCCCTCCCCACCCTCCCCTGATGCTGCCATAAAAAGCAAGGCAGAGTTTAGTTTTCTGCAGTCCATTTTGGCATTTTGTTTTAGGGTTGTTTTTAGCTTTTTGATATATTTAGGTCCCACTTTAAAACTTTCTTATTTTATAATTCTGAATGACACCTGATATGCTACTGTATTCAGATGACAAAAAGTTTAAGAATTGTTGATACTGGGCACAAGCATGCCTGTGTATCGGAATTGCAGATCTTCCTGTGTATCCCGGAATAATGAATTAAGCTAATGAACCCAGCTGATGACTGATTGTGTGAAAAATGACATCATATATTGAAGCAAATGAAATAAATAGGTAAACTCTCCTTCACACAAAAGTAATCCTCTTCTGCCACCGTTAAGATTCCACACTCATTCCTTTTTGGCCCTATCATGCTCAACAGAATAAGTAAAAAGCTGTTTTTTATTTTGTACTGTGTTCTTTCATCAGTCTTATTCTAATATCAACCAATGCTGCACCTAAAATTCTGTGGGAGAAATACTGTCTGGTGAAAACAGAATAATTTGCTTGCAAATTTTCAGGAACTAATGCGATGTATGTGGCACTTTATAATACTTAGACATTCCACAGTCCTAGCTATCTGCAGGTTAGAGCGATGGGATACACTTCAGAAAAGTTACATAAACAACTCTGAACCCTGGGCTGCGAAAATGTATACTTTGAACATGTTGAAACTATCCATATTAAGTCAGTTTAGCACTTTGATTAAAGAGTTTAATCAATCACCATCCTAAGCTGTTTATTAATCACTTTATCAAGCAGTTGATGCATTGCTGGTTTTAATAGAATCCATTTATTTTGATTTCTACCTACTTCATCTTTCCAAAGGGCTTTCTGAATCAGCTGTGATAAAAAAAAAAAAAGGAGGGGGGGTGGAAAAAGCCTGGTGGCATCTAAACACTGGAAGGTAAGAGCTCAAACCGCCTTTGCACATACTTCATTATCAACATTCTGCACGGACTTAGCCAATTTATTAAGGGTAAAAAAAAACAACAACTCCAAACCCACAACAAACCTGCTTGGAGTGAGTCTTTTGGTGAACCACACGGTTTAGCTCAGATAAACAGAGGCCATTCGTTTGCTTTCACACCTGACAACCTCATGATATACGATCCTAATAAGATTAATCTCCTCCCTCCCCCCATACACACACACTTTTGTTTTGTTTAGTGGCCTGACTTCATGATCTTCTCTCATTCCCCTCACTGGGTACTTCTAACCACCAACCGAAACCAAAAGCGTTAAAAGCAAAGCAAACAAACAATCAATCCCTCACCCCACTCACAGGCACTTTCTCATTCCAGGGAAACAAGATTAATATAACAAGAGATATAAAGTAAGCAAGGGAATATTTGTTACAAAGCAGAATGTGCCTAGAACAAACTTCCCTTTTAGGCAATTTGCCTTGAAAAGCATTAAGCACGTGGATAACCTGTATCATCAAATATATAATTTGTAAATTGTGCAGAGGGGAAACCAACAGGCCCTGAACAAACAAAAGCATCAGATGAGAAATCCACAAGTCGGCCCACAGCTGACTTCTATTCTACTGCCTGTTATAAGGTTTCAGTTAACTCTTTTGCTGTATCTGATCTCTAAACTTTAGAAATCTAGGGGGAAGTAATCTAACAGTTTTGTCTGATTTGCTTTCAGTAAAAAGCATTAATGCATAGCTTTGAAATATTGCATGCATTAGCACCTACATCAACCTTCTGTTTTGAGCATATTCCAGTTTTATCAGCGATACGCTTTATCCTATATCACCAAAACTGCAAGTTTTTTATTTTCTTAAAGTTTGTCCAATAAAGGTGATGGGGGTCCTTAGAAATAAGAATTCTTTGGCAGGAATGTAAAAATATGCATTTAGTTTAAAATTCCACTGTCTCATGTCCCATACTCAATGAGATGAAACAACAGAAAGATGCCAGAGTCAAAATTCTTACAATGCATTTTAGCACTTTAAACTTCCATGCAGATTCTCTCAGACAAAGATTATTAATATGGTTTAATTATGTTAAAGAGTATGTATTCTTTCTGTGTGAGACTAAGTCTCCCTTTTCTAAATGAGCTAATAATATATACTCTATGTGTGTATAGACATGTTTAAACAGCAGGCTGTTACTGTCCTAGTTATGAGTTATAGGAACTCTTAAAAGCTCTCTTATAAAAGCAGGTCTGCTGAGGTGCAACGGGTATACACCATGCTGCCGAGAAACTAGCCCTGGTCCCAGTGAAGTCAATGGGAGCATTGCAATCCCTGGACATGGGTGGTTGGGAACTTGTCCCTGCAATGCAGTATAATAGGCACTGATGGGATTTTTCCATATATCTTTGCTCCATGGATAAAGCATTGCCAAGAACATCTAATTTAAAGGGTTTGCCATTAACTGTAAAGTGACAGTGATGTTCTGGAAGCAACCTGAAGAGATGTTAAAACTGTGACTTGTGGCAGCATCAGATCTTTGTGCTGGTGCATGCATGAGGTTTAGAGCTGAGTTCTAACACAGGACCCAACTGGCTATCAAGTAAGACAGCATGGTCACTGAGCTGCTGTGCAGTAGTTCCAGAAATATTAATTACGGCTGTAAACAGTGCTGCAAAATTAGGGATATTGCAGCCTCCCTGGGCATTGGATCGGCAGCCCAGCTGTGAAAACCACTTCCAGTCAGCTATCAATTGAGATGGAATGGCCATACAGCTGAATTGCAGTGTTTCCAAAAATGTTAATTAAGAATGGGACGCTGCTGCGAAGCGGCAGCTTTGTAGCCCTTTTGAAAGCTGTATTGCAGTTGCTGTAAGGATTGTGGCATTGTACTGGTGAAACTAGTAGTCCTCTTCCTCCTTGCATCACCCACAAAAACAGAACTGTTAATGAGCTGAAATCAGAATACCTTGTTCAGGGTCTGAATCAGGAATTCAGATAATAATCTTGATCCCATAAGTTCCTTTTCTTTTTTTCTTTTTATATGGGCAGTACTGTTCAACTGCATGCAGCTCCTACTTTGAGAAAATGAGGTGTTGCTTATGGGCTGAGTTGCAGTGCTGAGACTTTATCCTAGGTTTACTCTCTGTTTTGAATCTCCAACTTTTCAGTCCACTGATAAGAACAACCTCTGTAGGTAACTATATTCAATTAAAGCACAAAATACCTGATATTGGGGTAAAGAAGAGTATCACTATAGTCTGAACCTTTTATTTAATAGAAAACACTTCAGCAAATATATTTGCCCATGCTGGTATTCAGTTCTTGAGCAGAGGAGCAATTTTTTTTTAAATTTTATTTTTTGAATTAGAGGCCACTTAATAAACTCAGACACATTATTTAACATGGTTTCTATTGGAAACATCTAAGTGTATATTCAAACATATGTGTTTACAAATATAAGCTTTTGGATAACTTATTAATGAATTTGTTGAAGTACAGGTGAGATTTTCATGTTTGAAATATGACCTACCAAGTACAGTAACTACCCTGAAAATACTTCAGCAAGGTCTGAATTTAACCTAATGCATGTGAGGATGTGTTAAATCCTGTTTATGGAGACACAGTATGATCTACTGAAAATAAAATAAAATAGGAAGTGTTTCGTTTCTCTTCATGCTCTGCCTGCTATCTGCATTGAGAGAAGTAATTTCTCATCTCTGTGCCTTTCCTCTTGTCTGCCATTTCTACCTAGGTATAGTTATGTTCAGGGCAAGGTATTTATTGCTATGTATTCATTAGCTTACTAATCTTAACATGACATGATGGAATTTGTGGCTGAGCTAGGAATGTGTTGTAAATGCTGTATGCTTATATTTTGCCCTATGTCAGCTCATCACTTAAATATCCAAGTGTTTAAGTTTAGTGTGGTGACAATGTTGGCTGTTGTACCTGTTGTCTTCCTAATTTTATCAGTTTGGTTCCAAAGAATTAGCACAAATATTTGACTTTCAGCGAGAGTCAAAATAAAAACAAGAAGGTTAAATAACCTCAGAAATCCTTGCAAAAAACCACTTTTTTCCACCATTTTTTCTGACCAGAAAAGAGTATGTCAATGAAACTTTGTGGAATATCATAAAATAAGATTTTCCTAAAAAAATTATTGATAGTTCCAGTTGAATGCAGCCAGAACAAACCAATTGTAAGATATCTGGGGTGGTGTAGGATTACAGATTTTTTTTGTCTTGCCCTTTTCACTTTTGGACAGACTGTACGTAAATTCTTTGCACAAGTCTAACAGGGCTTATATGCAACAGATGGTAACAGCAGAAATGACTGCTTGGTGTTAGGTTTTAAACTGGAACTTAGATGGGTTTATAAAAGATAGTGGTGAAACAATAGGATAATTTTACTTAATGAGATGATTTTTACAAGAAAGCAATTAGTTATTTAGAGCTGAACTGCAGAAAAAGCTGCATCATCAGCTGATCTGTGGTAACTAGGCATGCGCATACTGGTAGTCTGGGGTAAATGCTAAATATTTAAACTAGTTTAGGCCACGTTTCCTGAAATCAAGCCAACTCTAATTTCTCTGCGTTTGCGTGGGCCCTGGGGCATGTGTGGACAGTTAGCACAGATCAGCCCACATACTGAAACTTCCCGGTGTGCCTGTCCTCTCTGAGGTGGGGTTTGTGCACCTGAACCCTCAGTGAATATTTGGAGATATGCTATGAAAGAAAACGAAGCTG
Source organism: Phaethon lepturus (assembly GCF_000687285.1). NCBI lineage: Eukaryota > Metazoa > Chordata > Aves > Phaethontiformes > Phaethontidae > Phaethon > Phaethon lepturus. Next base: position 36,061 of record NW_010565741.1, read on the forward strand.
CAACAAAATAGCACCACTTCCACTGGAGAAAAATCCCCAAACCTCTGAGAAGGAAATGGAGACAAACAAGAAAGCCCGATTATCCTTCATTTTGTTTCAATGATTAAGAAAAAGGCAGTGTTAGTAACTCATTGCAAAGCCCTGTGGCAGAAGAGGAACTTAAGCTGCATGTCCCAGAGTTTAAGTTCTTTGTTTAGTAATATCTTATTTTCAGTATTTCCATTGTTTTTCATACCAGTGCATGAAAAGTTGTGAGCGTGTGCCTATCTGGTACTTCCTGAAGAGCACTCATGAGGTCATGGCAAAGCCTAAAGTCTGGTACATTAGCTACTTGGAAGGGAATTAGCATATGGAGATGAAATGCAAGCTCTAGGGAGGACAATACAGGTGGTAAGTTTTCAGGTGAAGTTTCAGTAAGCGCTGTAGTCACCAAAGTCCTGAAGGGATGCATGTTTGCTCACTCTGTGTTGAAAGTCTTTCAGCGTAGGGCAAAGTATTTAGCAATTGATTGCCTGGTCACTGAGGCAAGAAGGAGCCATTCCTAGAGTTTCTGGTGGTGATGGCTCATTGGTGATCTACAGAGGCAGCTATTCGTTGTTTTGAAAAATTGTTTCAATAGATACTTGATGTATGTAAGGCTGTATTTTACTACTTACTACAGCTTCTCTTATCTGTATGTGTGTCTTTGCACATTCAAATTCTGTGTGTCCTATTTTGCTCCAAGTATAATGAATATTAAACAAATCACAGCCACACAGCTTCCAGAGAAATGAAAGTTTGTCGATATAACAATGCAGGAAATTTTCTTCTTAAATACCAGCATATTTTGAAATAACACTTGACTTACAAAGAAGTCTTAGTGTGGAGACTATTTTTCAGTGTTAACTACTGTTGATAATTATTCATTGCTAATTATTGGCTGTATTATTAGAGATTGCTTGTAATTATTAAATTAGATAGCATCAGTGAGAAAAAATGTACACCAACAAGTTTACCACCCTGAAGAAGTAACTTGTTTGCCCTTAAGTGGGTAATTGTGTTTACTTCTGTAACGTTTTTTTGATTCATAAGTGTAGAAGCTGGTGGGAGCAAAGATGAAGAATGATTCTTGGCTTGGGAAAAAAAAAAAAAAAAAAAAAAAAAAACAAAAAAAAAAAAACAA
>NW_010565741.1:37253-66834 GCF_000687285.1 Phaethon lepturus
AAAAACACCAAACAAAACTCCAAATCCCTAGAAGGAACAAAACATAGCTGTATAATCACAATCTGAAAGAATCCATAAGCCTAAAAGACAAATGCAGAAGAGAACTAGTAGAAAGCAGAACAGAACTAGAACTAATTTGGAAGAATATTATTTTTCTTTTTTAATCACCTAAATTTGAAAATTCTTTGATACGTCACTTTTTGGGAAGATGTGAAATTAAAAGGGAAAAACATAATAAAAATTTCAAAATTGGGGGGATGAAGATCAATTTTACAGAAACTCCACCCACATGCTTTTCTCAGCAGGGAACTACAATGGTCTTAACAAATAAAGTGCAAGAAGGAAACATGACATCATTAAGACAGTCTAATTAGCTTGTAATTTGTACCAGAAAGGTATCTGGTTACCAACTAATTGATGTAAACTGATTAACCCTTTCTCTAACATTCCATTTGCCACTTCTCTCTACTTCCATAGAATATGGTAAGGGTCAAGACTCTGTTGTGCTACAGACTGTGCAAACACAAATCAAAAAGACAATCCCTACCCCAAAGAGCTTACAACTTACGTGTTTGTGGGGGAGGTGATACCTGCATACCAAAAGGATTTAGCGTGAATAGCTTAACACCAGTTAGCATGTTTGGTAGTGGTCTTGTCCTAGCAGCAGCCGGACAGTTCTCGGGGCTTTTACAGACCTCAGGGAAAAAGGAAAAATTTAAGAAGGATTTGAAGACATATAATGAGGTGTTGCTACAGTTGTTTTCTCCCAAGAGTGAAGGGCAGAATGTGTGACAGTAGAAAGGTGCTTGTTTGAAACATATAACAAGTGTGTGATGGCAGGTGGCATTATTGGCTCCTTGGAGATGAGGTTCAGCACTCTGACAAAGAAAGAGATCATTGGTAGCATAGGTATAATCTCTGAAGGGCCTTGAAAGTGAAGACAAGTAGCTTATGTTTGTTGCAGTTTGGCAGGGGAGGGCAGCAGAGGGATGTAGAGAGGTGACTTGGTCAAGGGAATGGGCTAGGAAAAATGATCTTTATGAAAATATTCGGAAAGGATACGAGCAGGGCAAAGTTGCATTGGTCTAAGCTGAGGAGAAAGATGTTTCGTTAATCGTGATGCAAGGTGACAACAGTTTTAACCAGAATAGACAAGGCTGTATATTTGATAAGTACTTAGGGCAAGGTCATCTTCAAAGGTAAAGTCTGGGTTATGGGTCTGAGGAATAGGCAGGATAGTGTTGATCTCCATGGTGACTAAAAAAGAGGTAGTGTTGGGGGAGCCAAGCAGGACGTCTATTGCTCTGTTTTTTACACTGAACTTGAGCTGGATTGTAGATTTTTGTGCGGAGGTACTGAGAAGAGATTTAACTTGGGCAGCAGGCACATCTGGAGTAAATGGAGAACTATGAGTCATTGGTATAAAGGTAATTGAATTTCTCAGCTGAACTGGGCCAGAGATGAGGGTAGGAGGAGAAAAATGGGTCCAACTGAGAAGGCAAAACGTTCACAGAAAGTTGAGCGGTGTCAGGATCAGCTAGAAGGTGAGAGGAGAGCATGAAAGGTCAGTGTCACAACAGTCAAAGAATAGCAAACTTTAATGAAGAACATAATGGAAAACTGTGTCAAAAGGACTTTGGCATAATGAGAAGGGTATGGTTGGAGCTTTGACTAAGAAGAGGTCACCAGAGACGCCGGTGAGAACTGTGTCAATTGAGTGTAACGGGCAGAAATTAGATTAGGAACAGTTTAGGACAAAATGGAAGGAGAACTGACAGCAGCTATAAACAGCTTGTACAATGAAAATGAGAGGAAGCAGTGATTGGAGAGACAGGAGTGGGCTAGAGTGTGTATGTTTTCGTTTTTAGATGAGAGACACTACAGCATGCCCATATTGTGGTGGGAAAGAATCAGAAGAATAAGAGCAGTAGAAAGTCTGACAACTCCGCTGGAGTTTGAGGGTAATCTGATAGAGGAAACCCAGTGCAGCTTCAATAGATCTGGCCCGTACATTAAAATAGCTGCAGGCAGCACACGGGTTTTTTGTGTGATTTAGAATGTGCTTAGTGTTGTACAAAGCAATAACGGTAAGGTTCATTGTGTGCCCTGTTATCTTCCCCCTGGTTATGCTCTAAGCAAGCAGAGGGCCTCCTTGTGCCACAACTCCGTAGCAGAAGACTAAATCCCCTCCCTTTCATCGTAATTAACACTGAGTCAGATGGATATTTGAGTGTGGTCGGTAGGTGCTGTACAGGTATCAATTTTTCATTTTCTTCTACAAGCACTTTTTAAAAAATTTGCATTTTGAGTTTTTTTCTGTGAATGAACTTGTGTCTTCCATGGAGAAAGCTCTCTGCTGTGTCAAAATGAAATGTCATTTTTACAGGTAATTAAAAATTTTCATTCAAAAATGTTAGTTCAGCTGCATCCTTGGTGGGAAGTGCTGAAACACTTTCTCTCCTTTTCCTGCTTTTCATCACACTTTATTTGAATTGAAAAAGGTTTTTTTTAATTCCCTTTTATTATTTTTCCAAAAATGAAACGTTAACTGAACCATAGAGTCTTTGACAAAAATTAGATATTTTGATTTCTTTGAATTTTTTCCTCCTTACATATTTCTTTCATTTTATTCTCCATATTACCTGTACGCGTTTCAGGTTCCTGAAGTTTGAATAGTGATGCACAAAACAACAGCCAAATGATCTAGATTCATCTCCATGAGCCAGAGGTTACATGCATAAATTCATGTCCATCACGCTGTGAATAAATTCTTTTGTTTATGCAACAGTCTGCGCAAGCACAACGCACTTGCAGCTGAGCACCAGTTGGTTTACAGCTTTCTGTGCCATTCTCACTTCTGGGTGGGGGGTTGAGTGCATTGAACCCCACAGCTGGTAAAACCCATCCAGTGCGAGTTTATTTGCATCTGAAAAGCCCTGGTTCCAAAGGTGCTGTGACTTGGCTTGCACTTGCATGTGTAGGTTGCTAAGCACAGCCCCTTGTGTGCACACTTTTTGAGCACTATTACTTGGTATTGTGAGTGGAAAAAAAAATTAGAGACTTAGCTTCTACTGAAACCAATGGAAAGAGTTCCACTGACATCTCTGAGCGATGGCTCTGTTCCTAAACTTTAGAGGATTTGTGCATTTTCTTCATTCATGCATGGCTGCGTGTGTTCCTCTATTTTGCTGTTAGAGTTTGCTGTGTTGTTTTGTTTTTTGGTTTTTTTTCCAAGCAAAAATGATATTTCTCTCATGATGAGTGAAGGAAAGACTGACAAGAGGCATGATCTTTCTTCTCCTGGTGCTGGCTTCACAAGGGCTCGCTCAACTCAATTAGTGTTACTTCTGATTCACAGAAATACAAGTGCGAATCTAATTATGGTTTAAGGGATAATATAGATGTATCCACATTTTGTAGAATAAGCACTATTTTGGTATGAATATTTTCAACCCAGGGCCAATTTTTTCCACTTTAAATAGTTAGTAGCTCTACTTTTACACTTTCTTAACACACAGGAATTTCTTAGATTCTTAACAATCCTTCTGTGAGGATATAAATGAACTCTTCAGGTTGATCTGATATGGGTGGCTTGTGCTGAGAATGTGGGCCTGTTTGGGATGTTGCAGAAGCAACAGGGGGAAACCTCTTAGCGGACATCTAGGGAGGTCTGCAGGTTGGAAGCCAAAAAGCAGTTTCTTACTGGGGTCCAAGGGAGATGTTTCTGGTTTCCCCCACAATCTCGCCTTCCTTGCCAAAACACAAGAGGCCATAACTGAGTACATCTCTTCTGCAAATACTTCGTCAACTTAGCACCATCTGAGCTATTTCACATTCCCTCCCCTTGCTCCAAAGCGATATATGAGGCTCACTACGTTTAAAATGGAAAGTCCTTAGCCAATTCTAATCATATTGTCAGTCAGATAGTCATCTTCTGAAAGGGGATCCTTCACCTTTAAGAATGCATGTACAATAGTGATATGTAAGCAGCTCAAAGACTCAATACCCCTTTTTTCTGCAAAGCAAGGCTGGGTTAGGAAAAAATCAATATGTTAGAAGTAAAGGTCATACAAGGAAAAGTGACATGAAACAGTCTTCATGAAGGATATTGTTCCCTTAGTTCTGTTTGAAGTTTTCTTTACGCTTGTGCTAGCCTTACAACAAATATATTTTATCCTAGAATAGAAACATATTTTTATTCACCTTTAAAAAAATCTGTATTTTAAATATTTGTCTATTAGGGTATGTTCACGTTTTAGCTTGTTTTGTTTTTGTCCTATGGATGAAGTAATCCTTGGAGAAAAGCATATTGTGTGTATGCCATCCCAGTGCATTTGCCGGTCAGGGTTCCTTTAGAAATGGAAGTATATAATGCACACAAATGTATTTGCCTATCTTTTTAACAGTTCTCAATTTACTTTTCAAGTGGGCCAGATGCACTACTATAGCTCTTAAAAGGGTCAGGAACATCTCCTTATTTCCCCACACTCTGTACTTATTGCTTGGGTATAGTTTTAAAGTAGTCCATGAACCCTTTTCACTCTTGCAACACATTTACCCACAATTAACAATCAAACCATCCTTACTTCATTCAGGCTCCCATTCTCTCTCTGCCTCATTTTCCCTGCCTCTCTCTTGATCTGCCATTGTGCCGAAAGCTGTTTGTGCCATCGCAATCTGCCCTCCTTACCAGCCACACAAGGATGGGGAGGGGGGAGAGAAAAAGCACACAGCATTCAGACACTGAATAGCAAATTGCTCTTGAGTGTCCTTGCTTCCCCCATCTCTCCCCCTTCCTTCAGAAGGACAAGGGGGCCCCTGAAAGCAACTATACATTTTGCTTAGTGCTCTTGAAAACAAGCGTTTCACACCTGAAGCCTTTCACGGCAGCCCAGAAGCACCCCTTCAAACCACTTAATTGCCAATTGCTTCTGAGCTCGTTGTAAAAGTCCATTATGTCAGCCAGCTCTATGGCGAGTGACAAAGTATGGGAAATGAAAGAGTCCTCCTTGCAGGGCCAAAGCAGTCTTAAAAATACCCAGTTCATTGGTTTGCTTGCTGTTAACAGACAGTTACTGGCCACAGTCAAAGGTATGCCAAAACCTCTGTCTTGTAGTATTATTATTTTGTTACATGAAAGATGCTGTTTTCCTTATGTTCTTTCACATGTGCCTCTATACAAACATATAAGCAAATTTCGGGTGTGACTGGGGAAGATCTCTTCACACAGACTTCATCTGTACTTGTGGGCCTCGGATTGTATCATTGCCACTGCTGTCCTGCTTAGGTATTTTTTTTTCATTAGGTGAAGCAATAAAAAAAAAAAGAAAAAAAGTGATGTCATGATTTGCAAGGTTGAAGCTATGTTCCTGAGGTACTAAGGAAAAAACGTGCAGGTGCTCATTTAAGGGAAGAGGAGAGATCATCGTGAAAAGAAATGAAATAGATTATGAAAAACGAACAAACAGTCTGAGCCTGAATCTCAGTTTTGAGGAATCATTTTGAAACTATACGTGCCTGCCTTGTGACTAAGCAGCTGGGAAGGTTTGGTTAGTGTTTGGGCTGAGACCAAAATGTATGGCTATAACTTTATAGAGCCAGACAGATGTTGTAAACATTCCCTGTTATTTGAGTATTTATAATTCATTGGTTTTATAATCCAATTTGGCCTTTGTGGAACTCAGCAGAAAACCTTCCTCTGATTCTCCAAAGTTTTTGATTTTGGACTCTCATTGCTTGCTTTTGTATTCCTACCAGGGAGATATTCCAGTGAACTAGTTTACTTAATTGTGAAAGAAATTCAAGCTGGCGCTTGAATATTTGCAAAAATATCAAAGCTGGCTTATTCCATAGACTGTGTGCATAGTATGAAACCTGATTCTAAAAGTGTCCCTCTGACCTATGATGGAATAGGAATAACGTCATATGACATTGTGTCAAATCATGAATAACCAATACAACTCGTGCTCAGACTATTTAATACAGCTATCTGATTATGAAGGAGTTGCAGATCTAAAGAAATCATCTTAGTATTTTTTTGAGTAACAAGTTCAGGAAAATTGCTCTTTGCATATAGACAATTCATGGGTGAAAAAAGGAGTAGCATTAATTGCTTACACTGTTCATTATGAACCAATCACCCAGTTCTAATTAACAGCTTTTAGTGTATTTTAAAGAAAAACAACATTACATAAACAGATACAATGTAAACTTGACTAAATACAGTACTCTTAAAGACAAGCAAATTCTTAGAAATGGATTTTAAACTATCATTAAAACATGTATATAAATATGTACTAGTTTAGGCTTACATTAATGAAATACAGTAAGACCAGATGATCTCAGAATTGTGAAGCCATAAAATGTATCTGGAGTCTTTTTAGAATTCAGACTATTGTACTCCCCCCTGCCCCCAATATACTTTTAAAAAAATCTAATCACCTTGCTTTTTGATTGGGTTTACAGAGATTATTTTCAAGTGTGGTGTTGTATGAGGTGCTTCAGGTAGTTTTATTAGTTATATTACCAGATGTTTAAAGACAGGCTGAAATGAACAGAAACAACCCCCCTCAACCCTCTTAGTCATCTGAGTATTGCACTACAAAGGCATTAAGTAAATTAACTAACTTAGTAAACTTTGTTAATAAGAACCTTTCACTAAAACAAGGCCGTCTGAATGGAGGTAGAGCTATTTAATACCCATAGTCTGCTGAACTACACCTGCTGAAATCTGTGCTACATTTGTACAAATGCGTGTGTCCTGTTTTGTCAGTAACAGCTACGCTTGTGTTAACCACCAAAAATATCTATTGAAACTGCTTGGACACTTAGTAATTTCTTTTCCTTTTCCAACATGCTGTATATCTACTAGCTTGATTTCTTTGTAAAACTTCGTAGCTCCTTTCATCTGGCACAGTGTAGAACTCTAGGAAGTTCTGTTGCTCAACATTTGGCACAATCATTCAAAGTACTCTGTTCAGTGGCATGACAAAAGAAAATGTATAAAATGTTGATTTTTTTTTTTTTTTCCCTTTTTAATAAGATATGTTTAGTTTCCTCTAGTATTTGCAAGGAAAATACTGAGTTTCATAAAGAAACCATGGAGAAACTTCTCCAGGACCTCTTTTACAAAAGTTCCTTCCATTCTCAAGGTGCAAATCAGAGGAGGACACATAATGAGATTCTTCTGAGCAGAGACGACTTCTCAGACAGTATTATCTTCCTTTGCTGCAAGAACACACATTCATCACTCCTTTTCATCATACTCTTTACAGCAATTAGATGGTTTCCTATATATTTCACACTGCTATGTAATTTTTTCTGACAGCTCATCAGCCTCTTTGACTCATGACCTGTAATGCCATCCTTGTTTTTTTGAGATGTTTGTTTGTTTTTTATTCCCCACCAGGAGATGTGAGCAGATATTATCATAGATACATAAAGCCTATCAGTCATTTTTTCAGAAGGTATCCAGTAATAGAGAAATACTGTTCCCTCTCCGCCCACTTGTGATTTTTTTCTTACCAATTTCCCTCAACTCCCTGAAAATAGCAGGTGCTTCTCTTCATTCACCTCCGCTTCATCCAGCCCATCTGTCTGATTCTTCTATGAGAAAGATTAATGGGACATAACTCACATAATCTCATGGTTTTTAACAGATCAGGGCGGAGGGGTAGGTGGAAATTCTATCCAATTTTAGATAGATGTTTCATGATGAAGACCTGATGATGATATCACAGCAGTAAATTTGGGATCTTTCATAGTGTTGGTCTGTTTCCAAAGTATTTCACAGGCTTGTGTTTTGAATGTCACCATAAGTAAGTCGCTCCCTACCCATCCATCTCAAAAGCCATCCCTACTGTACCAATTAGATGCCTTAAGTGTAGTTGTGATAATATTACTTTAGCTTCATAAGGCTAAACGCACATTGATCCCTTGCTTGGCCTGCATTCCTGTGCAGGATCAATCCTGGCAGGAGTGTTTGTGGGGGGCCATGAGGGTTGTTTACTTTGAAACATATTTTCAAGTAGCCTGTTAAAAGCCCTTTTTTCCCCTTCTGATATACCTCTGTCTGTTTTCTCTCTTCTCACAATGTCTGTTTTCAGTACCAAATGTCTAACTTTTGTTGTTAAATTTTGTGACTTTGTGTTGAGTACTACTTTGCTCTGATTGTGGTCCTTTTGAAATAAATGGAAGTACGTGAGTAAGAAGATGCTTCTGTGTATGCAATAATGTGACATGCCCTGACATTTGTTACTTCCCAGATCCACAGTCAGCCTCATACAGGTCTTTACTGGTGTTTCAGTGTTATGCAACCGGATGTTATTTGCTGTCCAACTCTACCAGAGGCTTAGCAATGTAAGAAATAGCACACCTTGTCCCAAGGAGCAGACATGTTGACTTCTACTTTTTCTGCCTGTTTGCAGCATACACATGTATCAAACCTAGGTCAAATGGTTCATTCTAAAGGTGATAGCTTGCCTTCTCTTGATGCATCTGTGTCAGCTACTAAAGCTGGCAGCTTCACATATCAATGTGAATTCTGAAGAGCTTAAGTTTGCCTGGAAAAATGAGTATGGTCATATGTAAATATACTGCATTTGCAAGTGCAGAGTGAGTACAAGCATCCACTTCGGAAGCTGTAATGACCATAAGTGCATCTTGAAGACATTGCTGTTTGGCCACCCTCTTGAGAATGTAGCCCTAAAAATCTCATTCTGTGTGAGGGTTTTAGAACCACAACATGTAATTTTCTATTCCGTACTCCCACCAGTTTTATTTACAAAGTAGAAAATGGTCTATATATACACTCTACAGCCTTTTGAAATCCTCTTTGCTCTTTCAGTATTGCCCAGAGTGTAAATCAATGCAAAATTTGGCTTTAATACTTCAAGTCTGATCACATCCACAAGCCTTGTCATTTTTGTGCCATGTTGTAAAAGAAAACTGTCCTGCAAGAGCATTACAGAATCTAACCAAAGAGAATCCCCTAGGTGGTTCAGTATCTGCATAGAGGCAGATGGATTGGCTGTAGTCTGTGATGCCAAACCAGTGTCTCCAATAATTTTTGATTTAACATAACAAGCACTCCTAAGATGAAGGGAATAAGCAGTTACCTGAAGGCTACCTCTCCTCCAAGACTGCTCTGCATTGTTCCACTAAGGCTAAGAGCTTTCCTTCTGTACCCCTGATTCCAAACCCACATCTGTCATGTTTCCTCTGAGATCTTCCAGTGTTGTTCTTAGTCTTGTAGTTTTCTGTCCAAGACTATGTTTCTCTTTAGGTTGACAATGAAGGCATAGCAGTATGCTAATTTTGTTCAATATGATGCTGTGTGGTAACAAAGGTTTGATACTTTGCTCTGCGTGGGAAGAGAAAGACTTTAGTGTAAAACTTCTTGTCATGTATTAAAATATTCAACACTTTTGGATCCTCTGCATCTAAAAAGTAAACAATGAGGAATAAAGTACTCTTGCAAAGAAGGAGGTGTTAGAAAAACAGGATTCGCTTTACTAAGAGGCAACTGGTGATGATAGAGCGTGCTATACCTATCTTTGCAACTCTTAAATTCTCCTCTACTTGAGTTGGCTCTTGAAGCGATGCACGCGCTGCATACAATGTGTACAGTGCATTGCGTACTTTGATCTTGTCTTATTTTTCTGTTAAGATTTGGTGCCTGTTTTCTTTCTTGTCCATAAACACGAAACTTTGAAACTCCAGCAGTTCCCTCTAGTTACTTCTATGTGCAATGAAGGGTGGTCACTGATCTTATCCAAGTGGCAGAGATGGAAATTCCCAAAAGGTGAAAGCTATAAAACTGCATGCACAGAAGAACTTTGTCTGCGTCCTTCAGAACCTCAGTGCTCCCAATTACATGGGACACCGGAAACATGCTACGAATTGTTTTGTGTTAAAAAACCTCAGTACCAATAATGTGAACAGAAAATACTAATTCACTGATGTAAATAATACATCTGATACACTAGCAAGAACATGAAGCTTTCGTTCACTCATAAGCTTTCTGATCTGGGCAAAGGTTAGCAATATCACGTGTTTTAGATCAGCGTATCATGACATCAGGGGGCAGCAGCATACGCTGCACTGTTGTTGAGATCTGGACCAGAGGCTTAGGGTATAGAATCAAGTTAAGGTATCGATTAAAAAAAAAAAAAAAAAGTCAATTTTCCAGTTAAAAAAAATGAGTGTTTTGGTGTAATTTTTTTGCTAGTAAAACTATCAAACATTACAGGTAAAACATGTATTTTATATGGAATCAAATAATTTATTTATGTATACATAAAAGAAAGAAATAGAACCTATTTTTGCATTCAGGAGTTAAATGTTTGTTTGGGTTTTTTTGCAGTACTCTGCACTGAAAATGGCAAATGCTTGCTGTAAACATCTTGGTTGGAGAAGTCTGCATTACTTAAAAATTTTAACTTAAAAATTTTAACTTAAAACTATAGAGGAAAAATAAAGATTTAGGATATTGAAGTTGTATTGGTTGATATACTGCAGTTGATACCAGGCCATGCCATGGCCATAACTTGTGTTGTAAGTCAAATTATGAAACTCTTAAGTTTTAATTTCCATATATATATATATTTAATACATTACAAAAAATAATCCTCCAGTTTTTGTGTGGGAAAAGGTCTTTAAAGTCCCCAATGGGACTTTTTGCTCTAAAATACTCCCTAGCATCAGGTGGCTCTTTATTAAGAGCACAGGACTTTTAAAACTATAATTTAACAACACAACTCCTCCAGAGATTCAATAATGCTCTAAAATACAGCAAATTCTGTATTTGCTCTATTAGGAAATGAGTACTGAGCTTAATGTAAAAGTGAACAAATACAGAATATTCATTCAAGTTCTATGGAAATTAGTAGTGCCAAAGAGAACTTACTGTTTTAAAGAGATCATTGGCAAAATCTTGGAAAGTACTTTAAGCTATGTTTAAAGTTCAGTATACCAGAATATCATGCTCTTTCATAGTACGGTCAACTCTAGATGAATGTAAATGAAGTGTTTAGCTATTCGTTAACTCATGGTAGCCGATACCAACAACTGCAAGTGCTCCAAGTCACAGTAGCCTAAGACTATGTTTCTATAAATGTTTGTTGAAAAGTTCCTACAAGTCTGCTGAAATACAAATTTGAAAGATGCAGCGACTAACTGTTGAAAAATGCCAAAGGATGCTCATAAGGAGAGGGGTTTTTATGGGTCTGTGTTGCTTTTTACACTTAATCTACAGCATAGAGTTTTTTTATATAGAAAACTTCCTGAATTTTGGATTAAATATTTGTCCATTTGCTGTAATTTTCTAATTTCATCTTTAAAACTCAGTTTACTTACTCAAATTTATAAAAATGAACATGAAAAAAGAAATCTTCATGAGGAAGTATCCTGGCCATTATCAGTCTTCAGCTTAAACTCGGCCTGAGATTTTGCTCCATTTTTACATCTAATAGATATCAGTTCCATTAGAACCTTGGTCATCTGTTCCATTCAACAATATGACTTTGGATTTACAGGCAGCAAACTACAGGTCTGTCATTGAAACTCGGACTTTCTTGTGTGTGTACATTAGGAAATACAGTCTATTGCCTATAGAAGGATCAGTGAAACTCAACAGAGGTTTTAAATCACTACACTATTGGCAATTAAAATGTTTGGAAGAACTGTAGAGAGTAGAGGACTAAGAGCTAAAATTGTGCAAAGCTATTTAAAGCAGGGGGAAGGGTGTCAAGGAAGGAATAGAGGATGTTTTCCTTAGAATATATGTTTTCAGCATGAAATTGCTGGTCAAGAGTACATGTAATTATGTTTTTCTTCATTCTCCACCCATTAATTTTTCTTCCTTTTTTTCTTAATCTGAGCTCCACTGCTGCTATCTGTGTTGTTCAGCCTTCCTGACCTAAGCATCAGCGCAGAAGGAGTGGTACAAGTTCTTAATGTTCTGCAAGGAAAAATTTAGTCAGAAATATAATTGTCTTCCTTGCAGTTGAGAGAAAAAAAGGGGGATTCAGCGTGTGTGACAACATGCGTGGACCACCAGAAGAGCACGGTGAGGTTGGAAGGTGGTAGAGCTCTTTTTTTGGAACAATTTGATCAGAAGGTAAATGTCTAAAAGGAAAAGGAATCCGAAAAGAGTGTTGAAGTGCCAGAATGCACCAGCTAATAACTTTAAATAGTTCATTGAGTCTTCCGGAATTTTTTTTGTTCTTCTTCAGGAATAATCTGCTTACATCGTTAAGACCTCAGCTAAGCTCAGTAACACAAATTACCAGATGTTGTATCCCCTAGTTTTTTCCATCAAAAGACCAACCACCAAGCTTGTTGAAAGAGAGAGGTCATTGTCCTTCCCTGGCAATAAAACTATTTTTGCAACTCCTAACAAATGAAATGAGAATACCTTTCAGCTGTAGAGGGGATCCTATCTACTGCTTCTTCCAAGTTTCCCTGTTTGGCTTTGTTATTTTCTAATAATGCACTCATGTGTAAGCTAATAATGTGAACAGAGGGAAAATGAAGAGTTTAAAAAAAAAAAAAAAAGTAGAATGAATTAGGGCAATTGAGGTCGCTCTCTTTCATTTTTGCTGGAAGGATTTTAGCCCTAGTTTTTACCTTATCGCTTATTACACAATTTATGATAAAATGAGATGTGATTCCATTCTTATTGTTGTGCTATAGCCTATTGAACATGCATATATAGAATTCATTTCAAATTTAAACACTATCTTAATTATAAATTGAATAAAATGGACAACCTATCAGATTCTCTAAATTGCATTCTAACAAATAATTTCATTTTCCATTACTTTTCCACCAATGATATACTGGGCATAACAATGTTGAGTATACACCCTGTTCTTTTACTTTAATTGTGCCAGAGATTTTGCTGTATGACAACTGTTTCTCTGCAGGCATGTATGTTGCTTGCCATTTGTTCCATAAAATGTTTTTTAGATTTTTAGTAAGGCTATACAGAACCTTAGGAAATATTTGTATAAATTTTATTTTGCTTTGTCTTTTGAGTCTTACTCTACTGCAGGCATTATACTTCACAGCTTATAGTTTTAGATACACAGCTTGGTTTGAACGAAGTAATTCAGTTTTAGAATATATGTACAACTCAGATGCTGTAAGGATTTTTAACTTATGTAGCATCTGAGGTCAGAATGTGGTCCATACCTTAGCCAGAATTTGAAAGATAGTGGCAAAACAGATCTAACAAAATAACTGACATCTGTTCATCACTCTGCATTTTCTAAAGTAATTTGGAATTTAGATAATATTTTCTATAGTAAATTAGCCTGGTAGAATTTAAAAACAATAAAAAAAGCATTAAAAGGTTTAGTGATGTTTTCTACTAACTTTTTAGAGGCCTTTTAAGAATTAGGATGCAGAAAAATTGTGATAAGGAGTAAATATACCAAAAATGATACCAGCAGGTAAAAGCATAGGAATGTGTGTTGGCTGCTTCATAAGACCCACGACTACTTAATTCCATATATAAACCTCTGTTCAGATTTTAACTCAACTTTACCATTTACTTCCATTGTAATATCTCAAAAATTGCGGTGATAAGATGTATAAAGGATTTTACCTCTTTTTTATGATATTGCTTATACTTTCTAAATAAACTTCCGTGTATTTTAAGATTTCAAATGTATTTCAGCCAAATGTAGACTGTTTTTTACACCTGGAAAAAGATTGATTGTATTTAAAAATAGCCAAACATCTGTCTTTTTTAACATGCAGTTTATATTTTGTTTAGATTTTAGTTAGGTTTCATTTGGCTTCAAAGAACAAATATGCCACCGAACACTGATTTCTCAAGGGAATTTTGAAAAACTGTTGTACTTTCCATATTATTATTTTTATAGAATATTAAATGTGATTTAGATGCTATATTCAAAGAAGTAAGCAACACTAATTTGTTACCTTTTTGAGTCCAAATAAAGTTAAGCCGCTTGAGCAGACATTGACTTTCATCAGAAGAAACAAAATCGTACAATAAATACATTTGACAGTTATTAATTTGGCAGTTTTCTCATGTCATAAATAAGACTATATTAAATTCCTCTTCTCTTTAACTTTCTTTTAAAGTATCTTTTATTTTTAGTTGAATTCCTCCAGCTTTTTCATAAGATAAATTACTTGCAGATCTGTGTAGTGTTAAACTGGCAAAAATAAATAAATAAAATACTTGTTGCATCTCAAAGGATATTTCTTCCCTTCTGAAGTTTGCAAATAGGGCATAAAATCTAATAGTGCCTGAGAAATTCTAGGAACAAGTTGAAGTATCCCAGCAATGTAGCAGTGAAGATACCTCTGAGCTTTAGACACGATGCTATTCCCCTTTATTTAATATTTTGTACTTTTAAGAGTTTTATCCAACGCAAACCCTACAATTTTAGTCTTTTTTCCCCCAGTTGAAATGATTTGGTATCACTGTACCTCGATCTGTTATCTCCCAAATAGTTTCAACTGTGTTAATGTGTGCATGTACTTTTTCCCCCCCCTTCTTATCAGGCTCTCGGCAGCATTTGTGATTCATAGCAGTCATCAAAGTGATAATAAACTCATTCACAATACTAACAAACATGGGGCTCCCAGTTATTTACGAGGCAAATTCGCTGCGATGCTGGGCAGGGGAACAGGGGAGAATCAAGATGGTGTTGATTGATAAATTGACAGGTTAATTTACAAGTGGATAATAGGAGTTAGACCCGCAGGGAGCGGCGGCGGGGCCGCGCTCCAGCTGGGTTGCACTGCCATCTGTCTGGTGCCTGGGAATCTGCAGGAGCGCCGCAAGCCCCCATCACACCCACACCCGAAATTAAAGACAAAGACCCCTATTTACGACAATTTTAATTCGTTTGCTGTCTCCACAGTGGACCCCCCGCCTTTACACCTCCCTGCCGGCCAAATGACATGTACCTACAGAAATGCCGACAGTCTCTCGTTACTTAACGTTAGGTGTTTCTAAGGTCCTGGAGTACTTTTGCTTTGCTTTTAATGGAGTGGAGAAGGTAAATATTTTTTGTAGGTTATACGGTTCTGTGCTGTTTGCATTGCTTAAAAAGTGATTGCGTTACTTTTCTATTTAATATCCACCTGAAATATATTTTTAAGGTAAATGGATGAAGTAAAACTTATTTGTAACTTTTTTTAAGATTAACTTATTTTTCTTCCTGAAAATACATACATTTCACTGTTCCCTGTCCAGCTCACAGGAACCTAGCTTTGTAACCAGATATTTCTTCTATTTAGTTGGGAACATGGAACAACTTCTGTGAATCTTCTCATTTTTGTAATCCCTAGGAGCCATTTTTATGGCAATCAATCACCGTTTTTATGTCATTAAGCATTTAACTAAACTGGTTGTTGGTTTCCCCACAATGACCTGAAATTTCATGGAATTCAAGATCAAGGAACAGTTGCCGTTATGTGTCTTTGAAGTTAATATGTTCCAGTCTTGCATTTTAGCATTAAGAAAGTTTTATTGGGAAAATAAAAGGGGTGGTCAGAAATACAGTTTTCTTTTTACGGTAAGTGTTAAACACTGGAAAAAGTGTTTTGTTTTAAAGACTTAGCACTGTTAAGCTGCAGTTGCCAAATGTGCATCAGCTGCTCCGTGCCTCCGGCACAGGGTGAGCTCAGAACCGGATCTCAAAAACCAGGCGCTAGTATGCGCTCACGACTCCTGTCGTTAGCCTGTACAAGCAAGCGCGTGTCATGCTCATTGCATGCCAGCTTCGGGGGACGTGAGTTCTGCAATACCCGGTGAGACCGTGAATCCTGGGTTTTCATTCTGCGGCTCAGGGTCTGAATGGGTAAAAAGCACCGCACATGGATGTCTGCTGATTCTGTTTTCGCTTACACTGTTGTTAAATTAAGGGATACCTCGCACACCTCTCCGATCTGGGTTTGTCTTCCCAGTTGTTCCTGGAGCCCCAGTGGAGGGGGGTAGATGCTGGTGGGCTTGCACAGAATGTAAATTGTTGCAGCTCATCTGTGGTGAACAGTAGTGATTCGTAATGCTCTAAATGAAGTTGTGAAGGCATTCAGGGGCAAATCCTTTCCTCCACGCCTAGTCCAAATGTAGAGGCTTGACGTGGGGGAACTCTGCAGGGAGCAGGGAAAGGAATAAACCTTCCCTTGCACGGGCCACGGACCAGCTTGGCTGTAGTTTCCAAGCTACAGACAACCCTCCTCTGTGGTTTTGCCTGTCTGTCAAAGGCTAAATTGCTGATGGATCTGCATAGTAACAGAGATCCTGGCTCTGCTATTGCTCACTCCAACCTCTGTGTCGGCAAAGAGGACCCCCTGCATACCATCAGAGAAAATAACATCCTGATATTGTGCTAAAACTCTTCAGTGAGGCACTGTCGCTTTCTGATACTTTACTGATCAGCGAAATGTTCTCTCAGTTTTCTGAGGCAGGCTGAACTGTTCAGGGACTGCATCTGTAGCAAAACTAACACTTTAAAAAAAAACAAACAGACTCTAGAGATGAAACCCAGTGTGTCCTACGTACAAAAACCAGCTAACCAAATTTTTAAAAAGCTAACAAAAACACAGGAAAGTTGGCCTCTTACAGGAAGAAACTTTAAAATAATAATCTTCCATTCTTTACTGCTGAGTTAGGAAGACATTACTGGTATTTGTACCAAACAAAGGACTAACAGCTGAGTTTAGCAATCTGTCTATCTCATCCTGCCCACTATTGCATCTGAGCAGTTTTTCTTAACTAATCTGGGCTGATTTTTGTGTGCGCTAATTTTTAGTGGAAGAAAGTAGGTTTATTGCACAGAGGCATTTAGTTAAAACCAGAGCCAAAAGCACTGCCTGGGAAGACAGATGCTCATTTACTTTAAACAACAACAAAAAAATAATCTGAGTAACAAAAGAGCCAACATAATCTTGAAGTACCTGTAAAGAACAACAAAGTTTTAAAGCAGGAGGTTCCTGTGAAAGGAGTTTGTCCAAATTAGTGTGAATCATCCTGATCCACTACTTTAGGTGGTGGGCTCTGCTGGTGGTCTAGCATGGATTTAGCACCCCCCTCACCTGCTTTGTACGGACCTGGGCCTGTTTTGTGGTACCTGTCTGTTGCGGTACTGAACTGATTTAGGGTTTTTTAAAATTTTTTTTTTTTTTGGTGTGTGTGTTTCTTCACATCTTTGATTTCTTTTGAGCCCTCTGGACAGCAACAGGTTTGTAGGGCCATAAAATATAATAGTAATTAATCTTATAAACTAATTTTAAAACATTCTGATGAAAGTCTTTCTGTAAACATTGAGTAACAATAGCAATGTAATAAGAGTGAGGGTGATGTTTGGATCCTACTTTTTCTAATATAATGTGAGAACTGTGAACGTTTTAAAAAAATAAAATGTGTGTATATATATATACACACATGCATACATGTTCCCAATTCTCAAATGAGTTCAGGTAGCTTTTTTTAATGCTGCAGCATAGGGCTACAAATAATGAAATGAAAAAGGAGCAGATGCATTTAAATCCCTCTTCTTGGACACACACATAACCATAGTGAACGATAGGTGAGTTACAAGTAGATAATATTTAGACTCATTGATTTTCATTATTACTTTCTTCTCATTCTGTATGTCACATCAAAGCATGGTGATATTCTGTTTGGAAAGGAGATCAATGCAAGGAGATAGGACTGATCCTTGCTATTCAAGAGGAGTTTCCGAATTTCCGTGGGTGACATAGAATAAAAGTGACCCTGGATTTGCTGTGACTGTTTTCTTAAGTTTAGCCAGACAGACTGCACAAAAAGAGAAGAAGAAAAAAGGAAAAGGCAAAAGCATAGATTCTGGCTTTGTACAAAACTGTTATCTTAATTGAAGCTTATTTAAAGACTTAGATATTCTTTTCAACCATAATGCTTGAAGATTGTCTTGACTTCTCTTATTATTCAGAATCACTTCAAGTAAAAGTGCACATCTCTTCTCAGTAAACATATTTCATGAATCAATCCACGCAAACAATGCTTTCTTCAATTGTGCACTTCCTAAAATAACATGTTGACATCAAATCATCCTGTTTTGAAGAGTTTGTAATAATAAATAATAATCAATGCTGCAGACTGAAGGATGCATCAATTATATTTATTTTACCCACAGTTTTGAGACTCTCGGTTGTATATTTTTCCCCAATAATTCTGCACATTACATTGTAAAGTGTACTTCAGTCTAATTGGCAATGTGGCTACTGACTGCTGATTGAGACAAAATTACACTTTGCCTGAAACAAAAATTGAGTTCTATTATGTGAAATCTAAAATATTGCCATAGTCTTGCAGGATTATTCTAGAATGCAATTTATCAGGGGCAAAAGAGAATTGAAGAACAAGTAGTGTAAAGAAATACAACCTGATGCAGAATTGAAAAATGTTGCTTGAAATCGAATTCAAATCACAAGGGAAGTAAATTCGGGGGATTACCAACATTATGGAGAAAAAAAGCCTGGTTTTGAGATTATGAAAGTATTTTAAATTAAACAGGCTTTGGAAACAATCCACAGATTCTTTTAGTGACTAGAACATTATTTTAACCTTTAGTATCAGTATGTGAGAAAGAGATTGAAAATTTTAGGCTATTTAGGGTCAGTATATTCTCAATAAACAGAATGAGTGTTTCATGGAGTTGTCTCTTTTCAGAGTACACATTGAATATGGTATTACGGAAAAGGGGGCTGCAGGTTTAATATATATGTCCTCAATTATAAAGATTTCTGAGGTCATTCTGAAAGGAGAAAAGATCACAGATGTCATCAGAACTGAACAAAAGAAATTCCCTTTCAGAGAATATAAAATTCCCCTCCAGTCTATGTCTTATTTTGAGCCTTTAAAAAGTAGTATTTGAGCCCATGGGGAGAGACTGCTTGCTAACTTGTAATTTCATATGATTTGAAATGTGGCACCTGCTGGCCTCCTGTGTGGGATCACTTAGGAGAAACAGCAACTATCTGTAAGACTGGGATGTCTAGCTGGTTATCTTGAGCTAAAATCCCTTGTCTTACATACGTAGAATAGGTAGGGGGTTATTTTAGTATTGGCTGCCAATATGTAGATGTAATTTTGGTAAATCTGTTCTTTACCTTCGGGAAGTCAAAGTTCCTGTAGTACCTTATTCAACTAAAACGAATGTTAGGAATAAGTACCAGATCATAATATTATCCGCTTAACTCTGCGGAGTGGTGGGCTAGGGTAAGAAATATGCAAAACAAGTTATCAAATCAGACAAAGGATCCTAATCAAAACATGATTGCTGAGGTCTACGAAAAATACAATTAAGTTGTAAGCTAAAGAAAATGAGGTGGCGAAGTTAATGTATTTGCCATTTATCTCTTGAGATCTCAGTTCAAAGGCTCACTTTCAAATCCTACAGGATCAGCTCTTTCAGATCCTACAGCAGTCCAACAGATTTAAAATTAGATTGGGCTCATCCAAAGATATAATGTGTGAATGCAACAAAGCCACTCTGAAAATAAAAATAGCACACTGGCTGTCATTGCTTAACATCTTCCAAGGATGCAGCATTCAGTATTGCCTCACATAGCGTAAAATTGAAATGAGGAAATCCAGGTGCAAATCACACTTCAAGTTATTTAGATGAAATTCTGGTTTTAGAGCAAAAACTTCCTATCTCTGTGTAAAGGAACTCTGTTTTCTTGATTCCCCCTGCCCCAGTTTAAGTAGTCAAATTATCTCTCTTATAGTTGATTTAATTATACCGGTTAGCTTTGCTGTAGACAAGATGTATTATCTTATTTCCTTAGTATCTTCAAGACTATTTGTAGCTTTCTTTCATTTTTTAATTTATTTCTTCCTGAATTACAGGTCAAGAAGGGGGACTGTAGTCATAGGATGAAAAGAGCGGGACTTAAGTATCTGAGTTCAAAATTCAGGTCTGCCACCCATTTCCTATGTGATAAGACCTGTAACCTTCCTGTTCTGCGAGTTCCCAACAGATAAAAATGAGGATGTGTTTGAACCATGTTATCTTGATGTTCTGAGTTGGGGACAAAAACATTTTATTCTGACTTTATTCAAGTGGTGATCAGCACAACAGTGTTATTACAGCCATCACCTGGCACGTTTCTGTGATCGAGCTGAAGCTGGTTTAGGTTTATGACTTGGCCTGTAAAGATATGGGGTGACGCTTGTTGCCTACTGAATCATCGTGTTCAACAGCTCACAGCCTTGTGTTAGGCACACAGTGCAGCACCTTTCACGGGCGAGTAGGTATTTGGCGAATAAATATTGCTTTTTCAGTGATTTTTGTCCTGGTGAGAAATTGGGTGGGAAAAAAGTCAAGGTAGAAAATATTCCTTCCAAGCAAAGATGACACCCCACCCCCCTCCCCAAGATCTGTACTATTCCAGTTCTTTTATTTATTCTTCCCATTAGTTTTTGAAAGTTTGTGTATGAAGATATTTCTTCTCAAGATGAAAGTCACCTCTCTATTGCTTGCAGTGCTCTGTCAGTTCATTTTAAGGAGTTGTGTGCTGTGAGTTAGTAGGAACAATGAACCCCACTCACTCCTGCAGCTGTCTGTAAAAAGCGATTATTCTTGTTTTGTGGAACAAAATTAGATGTTTTTAGTTACCTTGCACAATTTATTGGCACCGTGGCTAGGTACAATATTTAAAGCAATATCATGTGTGAAACTGAACAAATAATCCACAGATATCTCTGTATACCTGAGCCTTCTTACTGTAGCAGCAGAATTGGTTGTAGATTAAAGATATATATATATATATGCCAAACCTCATGTGGGGCAGAGGTGAGAGAACCTCAGACTGTGTTGTGGTCTCCTACTTTCCCACTCTTCCAGCTCATGTTTCAATGGAAAGTAAGATTTGCATTCTGGGCTAAGGTCTGCCCAGCACCAGGCAGCCCTGCAGCTCTGATGGGGAATTAATTTCCTACCCCTGTACAACCTCCGTTCTTAGGAATTCAAACCTAAAAGGGAAATTTTCCACGTGAGTGACCTTGCACTTTTCCTCCTGTTGCCTAGAGGAGAGCAAGATCAGTGAGCAATGCTTGATGACACACACCATACTCCTGTTCCTTGCTGCTCCTGCACCCCAGCCGCTACAGTCTGTAAAACCACATGTCCATAATCAGTGATAAAAATAAATCCTGTACTGGTAGGTGAGTGGTCTCCTTCTGTTGCATTCAGATAGCTCACTTCAAAATGTTGACCAAACGGGAAATTGCATCAGGCATCTGTAAAAGGTGCTGAATTTGGGAGGCTGATATTTCAGCTAGGATGTTGTCTTCGAAATCCAGTGAATATTTGTTATTCCAGAAATTTTCTATGCATATTTTGCATAAAACAGACAAAAAAACCCCACCATGTTATTACAGCTAGAGAGAAAACCTGTATGTTGAGCAAGAAAAAGCATTGAATTAGAGTAAGGGCAAGAAGCGAAAGCAAAGGTATGTTCTGTGGTTTCCTTTGAGGAGAGGTGAAGGCAAAGGGGAGATTTAGCAGCTGTTCCTTCTGGCAGAAAATCATCCCTGATTGTTTGTAGAACAGAGGCATATGAGTGTCAAACAGATACCATAGATCCACAAAGATGTATCCTGACCTGTGTGCCTGCTGGATGCATATGTCATGACTGTAATTTTGTCATGGTAAAAATGTCAAAAGTCATAAAAACCTGGTAAAAATGAGAGAGAGAAAAGTCACTGGCAAGTTTTGAAGTAATCAAATGACCCTCACAGACCTGAATATCTCTAATCTAATTTTCTTAAGGTCTGAAGGGTGGCTTATGCACCTTCTGTTAAGCAGTATCTAACCCCTACCTTTTAAGAGTCTTCGTGTTTGCTAGGGCCTTTAGGAATCATTCCGTCCTGGGTTGTCCTGTACCACCTCTAAGGTGGTAATGGTAGAATATGAAATTGTTGTGCCTGGGCTCAGCTGTCTTGTTCCAGTTAAACTCATGGTATTGTCATGGCATGCTGATCCGTTAGCCTACAACCATTATTTTCCATTATGGATGTACTCTTAAATCATATGTGTCCTCTGCTTAAGGAAGGACAGGTTTGTGGATTAAAAAAAACCAAACCAAACAATAAAAAATTTTGTGAGTAATTTTTATACTGATCCTCCGCATTTTGCTGCTGCTTTTTATTGTAAGGTTGAGAATCCTGTCAAATGCGCAACGCAGAGATATGTGGCAAAAAGGAAGGAATGGACTGACTCTCCATATAGAATCTCAGTATCTCCTTCTGAAAAGGAAGCTGGCTTGTGTGATGTATCCTTGATCTTCAAATACATCCCTAAAGCTATTAGCCAGGCTGAATTATTTCTTAACTTGTAATATATGTTATCTAAACAGGCCATTTTTGGGCTAGTATATATTAAAACCTCCCATCACCCTCCTTGTCTGAACCAAACTGGCCGTTTTTCAGGTTCAGATCAGATCACATCAATCTCCCCTCCAAACATGCCCCCAGCCTCCTCTTTCTCATGCCTTACAGCATCTCCTGTGTTGGGAGATCAGGTGGCAAGTTGTCAGCAAAGCCCAGCTGCTGCTTGTCTTGAAATTCATGCTTGCCCTGAGCTCGCCCATTAGTTTTGCCCTAGAGAGTGATGGTGTTCACTGCTAACAGGGAAGCCCAGAGCCATCCGCATTTCTGCCAGCTCTGAGACTTCAGGGGGCTGGAGGCTCTGGTGTAACTAATAGGGAAGTCTGGAAGCAATGGGAGATTTGAATGTAGAGACGCAGCCTGGGGCCCGAGCCAGTGGTCTGTCACTACCGTTCCTCCTCATGCTGCTTTTAGAAACGTAAAGTGGACCCTGTAACCTCAGATGAATAAACCCCCTTTATTGAAGCTGTGGCTTCAGTGAGGATAGTGGCAAATAGATAAAATGTATCTTGAAGACAAAGGAACTGGAGAGAAAGGACATTCTTAACATGCGACCTTGAAAATTTGACCTAGTGCGTAGAGGAAGGGAAAGTACCAAATCGAGGGACTGCAACCAGGTTTCTCTGTCACAAGGCTACCCAGAAATGTGGAACGTCTCCTCTGTGGGGCACTGAAAACTGCAACAGAGCTGAAGTGTTCCCACACCATCCTGTGATGGAAAGGGATAACACCTGTTTTGTTTTCCTCAAGAAGGCTCAGCTTTCCAAAGACTGGGAAACACAACACTGTGTAGATAGTGTTTGTTTTTTTTTTTCAACACAAGTATTTTTGCACAATTGGGCAGCATAACCTTTGGTCAGCTTTGGACAGCCTCTGTGGTAACCGTCTGTGTGAGTATCGTCCGTAGCTGTGAACAGTGCCAAACCAAGCAGCTAGTTAGAATAGTGAGAATACCCCTCTATTTTAGATGTTTTTCCTTAGGTGTTTGTAAAACTGATCCCATCATCTGTTCAAAATGAGTACTGTGAAACAATAACTTGTATGACAATGATTAACAAACAGATAAATGAAAATTTACAGTTCAAAGACAGATTTCGTATGAATATTCTCCTATCATGCAAATCGTCTCTGGAGCCTATTTGCCAATTGCCTGTACCTCTGTGTTCTCTGGTTCAGAAAAAGATGATGTTTTTTAGGTAGTGATATTTGTATTTTGAATATGAATGTTAAATTTCTTCTTAATGTGTCAAAACAGGACAGAAAAGTCTAAGTAACCTTTCACCGCAGTAATAAATTTTTCTGCCAGTGCAATAAGTAATATAATTATAGTTGCATTATCTACACACACATAGAGTGCTTCACTGTAGTTAGACATAGGGTCTACTTTGCTTGTGCCAGTTATGGACTAGTTTAAAACTTAGTGGAGTTAGTGCTGATTAACACTGGTGTAGCTGAATAGAATCACACTTTTGTAGTAGACTTAGTTCAGAAAATTCACTCTCTCTTAAAAATAATTTCAAAGATATGCTTATGTGGAGGAAACTAGTGATCCTCATCCCTCTTAACTGGTCTGTTTTGAAATCTATGCATGCCTGCCTCAACTCTCTCTCTCTCCTGCCCCCCCCCCCCCCCCCCCCCCCCCCCTTCCAGCCCCTCTTCTTGTAGTTGTAATCTAGTACCTATAACCATGGTATTATGCTGTAGAAGTCAAGAATGAGTCAAAAATTCTGAGTTCCCACTCCTGATTCTCCTAGAGCAACTTTACTTCTCTCTCCTGCAGAAAGTTGATTTTCATTGTTGGTAGAAACCTTCTGTTCAAACAGAAGGATGTCAGCTCTGCATTTTTACACTTTTCCCTAATCATTAATCTGAGTTACAGATGCAAGTGGGCTGTGTGCCAAGGAAAATGGACTAATTCAGTCCCTTTCACGTTCGTATTTCATGCTCTTCCTCTTGCACACCACTGTGTCCCTTTATGTTCCTATGATAACCCCTATGAAATAGAAAAAAAAACCTTACCATCTGAGTCTAGGTAAATCCCTATCAAGAGGAAGTGAGGAAGGACTTGGGTAACGCTGTTAGAGTCATAGAATGAGAAAAGGTCAGGCACACTGAAAGTGCTCTACCAGCATGGCTAGCATGAGCTAGAGGGGGAAGTTAAAAAGTGCTTCCATATGCACCCTGTTCTTCTCGTCAAAGTGCAAATGGCTTTTCTGCTCATTTTCTACTGCCACTGTTAATGAAAAATGGTAAATATAGATGGCTGCATGCACAGGTACATCCTTCAATATGAATTGCACAGTTTTAGATATTTTTTTGGTCTGTAATATAAATTCATGTCCCAGAAGATGATAATATTACATGTAACTTTGTCAAAACCATTTGATGGCAAGACCTTCTTTCTAGTCTTTCAATAATGAGTGTCAAGGGGTGAAAGCATCACATTAGTAAAGGCAATCACTAGTTCTAGACAATTCTTTTCCTGCTGTAAAACCGTCCATCTGTCTACTGAAGTCAATGCCACTTGAAGTGACTTCTCAGAATCTGGACTTATGTAAATGGATTTTGTAATACAGGAATAACTTTTCAGGTCCCTCTTTCATTATCAAATAATAAGTGATGTGACACTCTAAGTGCAAGATAAGTTTATGACACTATTCTATTGAATTAGTGAAAAAGTTTTTGTGTTATGGTAGCTTGAGTTTTTTCTGTAATTTTTTCATTTGTGGACAAGTTTTGCCACTGACAAGGATGTATCTTCATGAGATCTGGCATATCGCAGAATGCTGCAGAATGTACTTCATGCTTTACGTTTTTACTTAAGCCCTGGTCAATCTAAATACTAGTACAGGGAAAGTAAACCAAAAGGGCCATATTCCTCGCCTTCTTCCCAAAGTAGTTCTACCTTGGAAGCCTCCACAAACTTTTTTAAACTTTGTTAACTTTAAAGTGAAGTTTGTTAGAGTTTGCTAAACTTTCAGTGATAGTGTATGAAACATCATACAGCCCACAAATTTTAGTACATTTTGTGTGTTATTCCTGAAGCTCCTAAAAATATTTATACATATATCTATCAAAAAATCTCTCTCTTTCATTGATGTGCATATCAGTCAACGGCTTGCAGACTGGTATAATGGGTTGCTTTGTCAAACTATGAATTTTAATTGCTCTTAATCTTCCCCTACGGGCTAGGGTTCAGTGCTGAAGTAGAGGGCAAGAAGGGCCCATGGCATATGCTTACATTGATAGCAATGCTTTTTCTTGGTGCAAAGTTTGCCAAAACAGGTACTAGATTTGCAGATATTCAGTACACTGAGCTCTGGGCTGCATTCATCTTATTTGGATTTGATCCACAGAGAGGCAAACATCTCAACTCTTGAGTACCAGTATACTAGTGTCCTTGTGAGCTTAAGACTTTGTAGGATTAGGCAGGACGCTGCATACGGAGTCTCTAGTTTGTGGCCTGTGGTCTTGGGCACCACTGCAATGCACATAATAATAATGCTAGTTCAGTGAAAGTGCTGGACGATGATTATAATTTTTTTTTTCCCCTGACTAAAGCTCCTCAATTAGGAGGCAAGCCATTTCTGCTGAAATAAATGTTAAATGACTTGACTTCACATTTTGTAGTTGGTATGAGTTGAAGTCCAGAGGAGACCTATTTCTGTGCAGAATATAATGTCAGTTTCCCAATAATGACCTCCTGAAAGTCTCCATTTATACAGGAAAATTATTTTACTGCTTTTAAAGGAAGCTGTTGCATTTATGGATTCTGGCAACTTAAATCCACCATTAATGGGAGAGAAGAAGCAATAGTCAGATTAATATACTTTTTCCTCTGTGCATTATGCTGTTTACCTAATCACAAGTTCATGGAGGAAGATAATTCGGAAGAAAATGTATCACATGAATTTTGGATGACAGCCTGACTTCCCATAACTGGCTAACAAACATTAATTCTGCAATTGTATTTCTTGATGGGAAAATTAAAAAAAAAAAAAAAGTCTGCACAATAAAGGTGTTGCTTGTTATGGTCTAACTGATACCTTTCTCAAGATCATGGAGGGGTAATCACTGGCACTTGGCGATAATGGTGTAAGCCTGACTCAGGCAACGTACTCCATCTCTGTGACTGCTAATGAGTCACACATCTAGTTCTCATTTCTGCCTTTGTGCTAAAGGTGTGAGCCGATCACAGTCGTCCCATGTAATATACTGAAAGGGCCTGATCCTGCAAACCTTTGCTTGTGGGAAGGGCTCCAAAGACTTGTCAAACTTGACTTTACCTGTGCTCATATAAAAAATAAGCTTCAGTCCTGGCCTGATGTTTGCAAGAGACATCACTTCTCAGTTTTCCAAGTTTGTGGTAGGCATTTTCCTATTTAAAGAAAAAGACCATTCCTTCTCTTCCTCCCTGAAATAACACCCTGATATAATTGTTTTCTAAAGCAACTTAAAACTGTGCCATTTAAAACAATCACTGACTGTTGTCTCGTGTTAGGTAGCAGGGACTTGTCTCTATATTTTGATACATTTGGTCTTCATTTATATCTACTCAGAAACTTTTAATGCCGTGGCTAAAGGGGAACATACAAAGGACTGCAAAAATAAGTAAGGACCCTTTTGACAAACTCAAGTGAGAGTGCATCGCACCTGACACTTTAGTCCTTAAAATAAATGGTTGATTAGAAATGATTTCTGTGTACAGGTGAATTCTTCTTGACTAATAGACATCCTTGAATATGCTTGTGTGCATGTGTATGTAGTGTTGTTTAAACATCATCTAAAATATGATAAGCAGTGAATAAATTAAGAATCTGTTTGTTAAACTATGCATATATTTAAACACAAAATTAAGTTGTGTATATTTTATTGACATTAAATATGGAAATGTTTTTATCAAGTAAGCATAGTCTCTTCCATTCCCACACCCCCTTTCAATACAATCTTTCTAATGATGATTTTTGTTTTTTTCCCTTCATTGACATTTCTTTCAGAAAAAGCATGGATACTTGTCTATGCCTATAACCCTCGTCATGCACCTTAATTTCTGGGTCCTGTTCATCTTCTTACCTATAGCCCCAGGCATTGCTGTCTGCTCAAT
The DNA here is from genome assembly GCF_000687285.1 of Phaethon lepturus. NCBI lineage: Eukaryota > Metazoa > Chordata > Aves > Phaethontiformes > Phaethontidae > Phaethon > Phaethon lepturus. The sequence goes on from NW_010565741.1 coordinate 64,778, forward strand.
AGTTTCCAACCCCTGTAAAGAAGAAACAAGATGACGTATTACTTTTTGAACATAAACCACACATGACTAAGACCCAATAATTCACTCGCTCCTGCTAGGATGCTGAATGATTAAGTCTGACATCAGTCAGTGCCAGTAGTGTATTTTTGATAAACCATAGTTGTCTGCTGCATACTCCAACATCTGTATTTTTCACACCAGAGGCATCTGTCTTGTTCAAGAAAATGAGAGGCATGTAGCACACTGCTTGTGCAAGTAGTAAAACTGATAGAAACTGTACCAGTTATCATTCTACATAGAGCTTCTTTCTCAAGTGATAACAAATGACATATTTGGACCACTTTTTATAGAAAACATTTCAGGGAACATACTTCTGCGACCTACTATGAAACTTGTGGAGATTCATCCTCAGATGCAATAGCATCTACAAGTGGCATTAAAAAGAGCCTGAGACGTAATTAAGCTTGCCATTACTATTTATCATTATATAAAGATTTCCCCTTTCACATGCCAATATATTTTGATGCCTTTAGAAATTTAATCTGCTGACGGAGGTCTTGGAAGTCTGTGTTTTTTTGGAAACTACAAAACTGGATTTATTGTATGGCATAAAATGTCTATACTGTAAATGAATATTTTAAAAGGTAAATTTGACCCCAGCTATTTACCAGTGATGTAGGAAGAATTGCACTTATTTATATCAGAAATTAAGTTGGACTAATATTTATTCTCTGTGAAAATCGTCATTCTAATAATGATGATTTTGTTCACATTTTCTGCCTCCGTATCGTAAGTCATGGATCACAGATCACTGAAGTCTTATTGATTTTTTTTTTTAATGTCTACAAGTACAAAGTTGCAATATTCAGAAGGCAGGTATGTCTTTTGATACCCTTCACATGTGCAGTAGCAGTATCTTTTTACCAGACAACCTCATTGTTATTTCTTTTTTTTTTTTAAATTCAGTATTTAATATTCCTAATCCATCTTAATTTAAAACAGACTTCCAAATGTGACCTCCTGGAACGAAGGTGAGAAAGAAGAGGTGCTAATCTGACATTCTTGCGTTAGCAAAAGCAGAATGGGAGCTAATATGAAAGTTAAAAATCAAAAAGTCATAAAGCTGTGACTTAGCAGTGTTACCTCTAGCAGTGCGTTTGCAGCTGGTATTTAGCAGTGCCAGCACTCTATCTCTAAGGGAGATTGTGGAAAGTGGGTTTTTTCAGGTTTTACTGTGAAGGGAATGTTTGACTTTGATCACAGTTAAAATGATGGCATACTCAGTAGACGAAATACTGCACACAGAAAAGGCAACTGCTTTGGAGTACATCCTTTAAACTCTAATGGATCAGTTAATTCTCCAGAATATTTGCTGGGATAAGTCCTAAAAGGGTTAAGAAGCTGCTATAAGAAAGGCTAAAAATGATAGACTGGGAGAAAAAGAGGTAGTAAAAATTGCAGGATATAAAAAAGCAGAGGAATGTGACTGGGGAATAATAAAATAAGAGAGAGAAGTTAAACCAGTGACCCTTGTCGGCAGTGAAAAGCGGGAGATTAGAAAATGTTTCATGCTAATTTCCATGGAGATTTCTTTAATTTATCGAAAATTACTTTCTTCTGCTTTGATTTGTCCAACTGCCTGCCCCCTCACAGCTTTTTCGGGGTGGTCCTACCCGTCACGCCATGCTGAATATGGGCCTCATTTGCCCCCACACTGGGCCAAAGCGTCGTGAGATTACTGAAGCGTCTCTGACGTCTCTATCAGCTTGTGCCACCACAATGCCCTATTCCCTTTTTTACTCTTTCTCTCTCTCTCTCGCGCCTCTCCCCTCCGTAACAGAGTCTTAGGATTCCTGTCACATGATGGCTTCATCGGGGGCCCCTTGCTGAAGCGTTTTCACTTTTCTCCTGATCCGTTCAGCTTGGTTCTCTCTGCTGCCTGGCATATCAAAGGAGATTTGTGGGTCATTGAGCCATGGACGCAGAATATAAAGTCATCAGCCTGCCTGGCAGCATCAAAACAACACCCCCCCCCCCCCCCCCAGCCACACACTAAC
>NW_010565741.1:66865-74629 GCF_000687285.1 Phaethon lepturus
CCCCCCTCCAGCCATCATTTACCATCTTCATCCTTCAAGTGGCAGGAGATTGTTAGTGTCTCTTACAAATGTATATTGAAAGCATTTAATTTCTAAAGGATAATCAGGATGTAGAGGTACCAGCTAAAAGACCTTAAATATTACAGCTCCTTACAGGGCAGCTCGGATTATAGCATGATGTAGTAAAATGAAGAAGCTGCTTATATCTCTGATTTTAAAGACACAGGCTAATATTAATGACAAGCTGGTATTTTTGCCTAATATTTCCAACCTTGTCACAGATAACAGATGGATGTATTTGATTACCAACGTAATATGCTGGGCCAGTGGAAATTGTTATCACTTCCTTAGCCTAGCCTTGTTGAGGATTTGATCCTGACTCTATTTGGGGATGTAAAAAAAAGTTTCATTACAGTAATGTTTCTAAATGCAGCCATTGCCATCATTTGAATCATCTCTGCCCAGTCCCTTTCTGAGCACTGGGGCTATTTAGCACTCGAGTGAGTGATCATGGTAGGAATGCCAGAGTCGATTCTGTACCGCATCGAGTATGCTAAGTGTTAACAGGGAATGATGGCACCCAGTACATGCAGAAGGTGAGGAGTACAATACAGCAGTGAGGTTAGAAATGTCTTGAAATGTCCGTCGTACCTCAGTTAGAAATGGGTTTGTTTGAAGTGATTTGGAACTGTTGGGGGCTCTAAGCACCTTTTAAAATGAGTTCTCATTAGTCTCTTCAAAATCAGTCTTTAAACCATAGCCTTAAATGTCTCCCTCAGTTCCCTCTGGACAGTGAACTTGCATATTAAAGACCTTCTTTATCCTGTAACTAAGCCTGCTATGTATTCTGCTAAGCTTGAGGTTATCACTGCAAGGTGACTCACCTAGATCGATTGATTTACCAGGAGGTATTGTGGTCTGGGGCAATGGAGATTCGGCTGTGTCTGCCTAGGGCACACACTGCAGTAAGACCTCTGTAAGGTCCTAGGGAAATAATCCTCAGGGAAGGTGTGTAATGGACGATGCCACAAATGTTGGAGGGAAAGTTAGAGTGATACCAGGAGTTCATGATGGCTGGTGAACAAATTCTGACAAACTACAGATACTGTGGCCCCTCTAACCATAGTTTTCTATGTACATCACAGGCAGGAATATGGGCAATTCTCACAAAATCCCAGAGCAGGGAGATGTACATAAAAAACATAGTCCAAACCCACAAACCCTGTGCTGGATTCAGTGCTGGATTGTGGTGTGTTGCTTGCTATTTTAAATACTTACCATATCTCTTCAATCTATTTACGTCTTGTGTCTTCATTTCTGATGCAGCTGATGTACCAGCAAAGTCCACTAATATATAACTATCTCTACACATTTCCTATATAAGCAAAACTTGCCTGACTTTTATTTTATTTATATAAACATCCCTTGCCATGAGTAAGTTTGTGTTGCATCTGTATTGGCTTTCTCATTTCTATATAGCTTGGTCTGTCACTTAATGTATTCGTGCTTCCCTTTCTAACCATCACCATCTCTGTTTCCTCTTGTATTTAAATCTTGGCTACATAAATGATTTTGAATTCCCTCATGATCAAGCATGATCATGCAGAGCTTGAAGTTAGAGAGAATGTTAAGTGTTCTCTAATTAATTGCATAAATGTGGAATGCAAAAATTAAGTGTTAACTGGCAATTTCTGTGTGCAGTAGGCTTCCACAATATGTGCTAGATTATAACAACTCACATGCGCTTGGGATACTAACTATTAACAATTCATGTGACACTTGTTTTCCAAGGGTGATCATGATTCTACTTTCTTTAATGATTCTAAAGTTTGCTAATGTATTAATAGAGGAATATCTAGAACACAATTTTGTCATCCCTACTGTCTGTATAATTTTTCCCTTAGTTGTACGTGCAAGCAAATGTATATATATGTACATATGTGTACTCTATCATGTTAGTGTACAACTGAGAAAGAAACAACCTTTACACAACTATGGTTCATTACTTAATTAGCTTGAAATATAAACGACATACTTTTTAGAATAGTTTACAACTGTGCATACCTTTCTCTTTCAAAACTGACCAATTACAATGACTACTCTGATTTTAAAAGGCAAACCTTCGTAGTACGTGCCATTTTGTTACTTATGTTAGAAGGGAATGCTTTAATCCCCTTAGAAGTTAACCTTAAAGAGGAAACATCTACCTTATTGTGGTATTGACCTTGTTCTGGTAAATTGCCATGTTTTCCTTTACCTACATTGCAATATCAGTGTGAGATGTTTACATCAAGGATAAGGTTAAATGTTTCTTTTCTGAGGTCACTTACTCTAGTTCTTTCTATGTATATCTCTGAAAAAAAGAGAGCAATCTGACTGACTAACAAAGCAACGTGTGAGAGCTGTACCAAATGCATCAATTCTTTTGTGTAGAAGTTACCCTCACTTTGACATTCTTGTCTGGACGACACTCAAAATGCCAAGCAAGTCACAGAGTCACAGAATCATTAAGGCTGGAAAAGACCTTTAAGATCATCAAGTCCAACCATCAACCCAACACCAGCATGCCCGCTAACCCATGTCCTGAAGCCAGAAGACCCCAGGCATCTTCTTACCTCTTTGAAAAAGAAGCTGAAAGAGCAACTGTTTTCAGTCCCACTGAAAGAGCAACTGTTTCCCTGGGCGCAGAAAACCCTCAGGACACAGGTGACTATGAGACCTGCATACCTGCCACAGTGGCCACTTTGTCCCTGCCCCGAGGCTGCAGCCAGCGGTGTGGGGCTGCAGGCTGTGTTGGACTCGCAGCGCTGCTCGGGATGGGGCTCTCACCCAGGTGAGACACCCACGGTGCTCCAGCCCAGAGAAAGTGTGGGTTCATCTGCTGCCCGCACCAACCTGGTAAAACCCATAGATAATGTCCTCGGGTTGTTGCTGTGTTTTGTGTGACAAAATTAAGTTGTGTGAATTAAGTTGTGGTTAAATCCAGTACGGTTTTCACAAAAGCTTATGAAAACTTCTACTTTACCTGGTATCCACAGGTGAAACTTTAAACTGCCCGGATTTACCTTAAATCTTCATACATTTTAGGTAGGGTTTCAGGTTCAAACTGAAACTTCAAAAAAGACGAGCTTTGCACTACTTTCTATTTCATTTGGAAACCAATTTATAGTCTCTGTGGAAAACAAAGGAAGTATGAAATAGTAGACAAATTGATTAGTGTTTTGTGAAAATTTTGAGTATCTGAAAATAGTGGAAGGAGTTTGAAGGTTGCTTCAAGTTCTCCAGAAGAACCCAGAATTTGAACATTATCTACATCGGATTCATTGCAAGCCTATAAAGGAAACGGAAAAGATATGTTTATGGAGCAAATATCTTCCCACTTTGTTGCCCTTGAAATGAAATTTTATATGCAGAGTATGCTAAAGTGACTTTTTGGTGAGACATTTGAGTATTTACTGTGGAGAGGAAATCAGGCTGAATACTTCTGTATTTGACTTCAGTTTTCTAAAACAATGCTGAATGTTCATACTTGGATTTCAATTTCCATATGACAACTGCATATAAATACAGAAAACTGTAGCTCTTTTAGGTGCCTCTCATGACAGAAGACATATTGAGATATGCCTGAATCATTTGGGGTAAGCCTTGTAGGAGCAAAAAAATCAGAAAGACACAGCCAGAAACAAAAAAACCTGTTCACATCAATGAATATGGATTTCCTCCAGCAAAGATTTAGACCATGCTATAGTGTTCAGTAGTCCTTATTTTGTCCCGGAACACAAAACCAAACTGGAAGACCAGGAATTCTGAATTCATTTAAGGCAACTTAACACAATACTGGAAACTATCTTCATATGCATTATTTTTACTGAATTAAATATTTCTTATGTCCATTTTCAACATTATTGTATTAATACTTATATAGGGTGGCTACATCACCTTGACGAAAAAAGAAAGCATTTATGAAAATGGAAAATTTTATACCCATCTTCACTCTACCCCATGCGTTTTGATCAGTTCTAATTATTTTCATCATGTATCCCCAACAAAGATCATAGAGCAATGCAGTCAGCATTTGTTGAACCTATAACTTTAATGAAATGTAATACTGTATTATCCCTACAGCTACACTGAAATCTCATAGGAAAATATTGTTAACTGATTTTATTCTATGAAATATGATCTAAAAAAAATACAGTGAAGGTTGTGTATAAAGACTCTTGCAGCATACCTATGCCAGCCTCTCTTTCTCTACATGTATTGTGGGCTAACATAAAAAACAATTAAATGAAGTATTTACTTCCTTTGGGAATCTTAGTATAGCAGCAGTTAATAATAGAGCACTGCATTTCATTAAAATTTTGGATCTGAGGCTGCAGAACTTAGATATGGAGAATATCAAATGGAATAGCCAGGAGAAATAGTCAGCAGAACTTATTACCTGGAGCAGTGCCTCTGTGTGTCTTATGCATAATAATTTCACCAATTATTCTTAATCTAGTTGATGAGTTGACTTAATTTTTTTTTTGTCTTCTAAAAACAGAGCTGTTTGTTTTGTGCTTCTGCTTATACCAGCTCCATTTTAGAGTCAAGATGTTTGATATGGAGAAGCATATTGTCTCTCCCTGTTCCTTACCCTTTAGGACTTGTGTGTGCGTGTGAAACATGGGAGAGAAGGCATCTAGGACTCCCTGACCTGCAAGGCATTGCTTCATAAGGACATGATTGATGGGTAGCGTAGGAAGGCAAGATAGATTCAGGAAAGTGGCTACTGGTGCTCCAGATAACTTCTGTAGTGGAGCTGGAAGGGTTATTGCAGTACAGGAACTTTAGTAATAACCAAAGAATATATTTGCTGGAGAGGAAAAAGGGTTGTCACCTCATAGTTGTCCTGCAAGGAACCTGTTAGTTACTCGGGTTTTACCAGAGGGAAAAGATGGAGGACTGCACAGTAGTAAGCATGAATATTTTGCTGAAAATATGCCAGAAAGAGTAGAGCTTGGATTCTCAGATAAGTGGTAGCTTTTCCTGTCATACTTGTGGGGCCAGATTTGGCCCATGGCAAGTAGCATGTGTTCATATTTGTCCCTGTCACTGCAGCCTTATCTGGGGAGCTGCAAGTGGGGGTGCCATCAGCATCAGACTCAACAAATCTAATTCAGGAAAACACTTTTCGTGTTTGATTTTCAGTTCCACACAAACTATTACTGCTGAAAGTCAAGAAATTATAATGTCCTTAAGTGCCTTTCCTGGGTTTATTTTATTTATTTGATCTATATCAAAAACATTGGAAAATAAGCTTATCTTACCCTGCATTGTTTGCAGGAAAATAAGTTAGGACAAATATGGTACTATATTTGTCAAATGTATTCTTAATTAAAGAGAAATATGTAATGTCAGAAAAATGACATATGTCAATCACTGAAAACTCTGAAAGTTTTGGGTCTGCATTACTGAAAAGATGTGTAATGCAGTTAATGTGATAGTTGTAGAAATTCTCATTATTTATTGTGTCCTGTTATCTATATTATTATGTTCTCATGTTTCTCTCTAAAATGCAGAAGAATAGATTGTTGAAAAGTGCAAGTCAGTAACTGATTACTATGACAGCATACAGAATATTTGATGTTTTTAATGGCAGCGAGACAGACGAGTGAAGCAAGAAAATAAATTAATTTGAAACCCTTTGAAAACTTTCTCCTGTTAGTTTCATTGATTCTGGGGGGGGGGGGAAGTAAGACTATGTAGTCATGCTGGTGTAAGTCTGAAGTAATTGCAATAAAAGATGTGATTTAAATTAAAAATAGTCCCACATTATTTGGGAAGATTTCTATTAGTGTGTTTCCTTTGTCAGTTTGAATCATCAAAGCGTAACATTTTTTTATCTGTTTTTGATGTGTCTGTGCTGTTTGTTAGTTCCATGCAATAAAATATTATTCTTTGCATATTTAAATGTAAAGAACACAAATAAGAAAAGTAGTTTTGACTCTGGAGAACTCTTTTTAAAACCAGTCAGTTTTCTGAGTGCCCCAAGGGCAGCAAAGGAATATGGCAAAGCTGGCGAATCTGAAGCCCCTCAAGAAAAAGAAAAGTTGAAGTTACTCCAGCTGCAAAGCCTGATCCCTGAAAACTAGGGCAGTCTATTCCTTAAGCTCCGCTCTTGGACTGACCAAGGAAACTTGAGATTTATTATTTTGAACTTTAGCTCTCTTGGGTTGGTGCTCTGTGTCCCTGTGTAGGTGAATGGAGGCCATATCCATAAATCAGATCTTTCTTACAAAATGCAGCGTGTCACAAACCGTCCTCTCACCAGTAGTGATTTCTGTTCTAGTGCTAGCTTCCTCAGTGCTCTTGCTGAGAAGCCTCGGTCGAGATCACTTGTATGTAAACAAGGAATTTGGCAGGAACTCAATCCCTTTCAGCAAAGTTTTCATGATATACTATTACTCAAAAGAGAACTTCCCTTCCCTTGCTAGAAGAGTGCGGCATCTCATTTTGTTCAGTTCTTGTCTTCTTTCTGTCCTCTCTCTGTCTCTCTTACCGTTTTCATATGCTGTTGTCTCTCAGCTTTCATGGGAAGATTGCCGTTTCAGAAGATTAAGATGAATCTAATTTTATGTTTCAAATCCACATGAAACATGGATAGTTATGGAAGCTTGGACTCATTGTGACAGCAAATTCAGCCTCGAATGCCCTGCAGGGAATTATGTCTTAACATGTTGTATCTCTCTTCCAATGCCTGCAAGGCTATTTCTTCATCACCATGTAAACTGCATGGTGGGGAATGCCAACAAAAAATAAGATGCATTGGAAGATAAAAATTCAGTGTAAATAAGGTGTAAGATAGACAGTAAGCTACAAATGGCTTGTTCTATTTAAACCTACTGGGTGGAAAGCAGAAATGAGGGACACATTTCTGATTGTCTCACAAACTACAAAAATCTATTTAATATTTGTTGACAGTGTCAGTAATATGCATTGGAATTCAGTTCGCTGGCATCTGATGCAGTTAAAAAACCACAAAAAATACACAATATAAACCAGCATTATATTTGTGTGTGATGGTAAATGTTTGTTTCTAGCACAATTCCCTTTGGGAGACATGGGGGATGGGAGATGGTATGTAATTCTGCTTTTTCATTTGCAGCAATCACTAATTTCAGATGAGTTGTTAGACCACACGCGAGTAATTTTCCTAAACAATGGCTTCAATTAGTGGTCAGATCCAGCTTGTTGGTGTTTTAGGCTGTTTTCTCACCCTGGTCTGTACAATAGACATTTTGCAGATGTCATGCAGTCTTCTTACAACAGCTGTGTGAGATTTCCTTCTGAAGAAAGTGTTCAAAAAAGGGAAGTTGGGGGGCCCATTTGCAGAAATGCATGCCTGTGTTTGAATGTTTAATTACACAGATTGCTAGGCAAGGCTGTTGCTGCCTGCCACCACTTAGCACTTAGACAGAGGCCTGAGTGAGTAGTGGGGTAATGTATTTGAGAACATGTTTGTTAAGACCAACTTGCAATTCATTCTGGCTGTCATTATTCATAAAGCTGGATGGGATTCTTCCCCACACATGTGCACAAAAAGGGAGGTTTCGCCCCCAAAAGGAAAAGAAAATGTATCTTTGGATTTTAGTGAAAACAATTGGGTTTTTAAAAATATTTTAAGTTAGAAGATATTGTTAAATACTTTAATTAATTCTAACAATATAAAATATTATTTTTCACAAATATTTTACAGCTGGGTTTTGACTTTATTGGGAAAGA
>NW_010565741.1:74660-173987 GCF_000687285.1 Phaethon lepturus
ATCACTTCAGACAGAACTTCAGCACAGAACGGTGCAAATCCAGGGCATGTGAAAACATTTGGGCAGGATCCCTAGCTATATGAATGGGGGAGGTGTGGCTTATTAATATGGATCTATGTATTTATGCTTGAATTAGTGTATCTGAGGGAACAAATGACTTTGTGCTGGACGGGCTATATACACAAAATTACTTCTCTTGTGACAAGAGAAAATGGAACATAAAATCTAATAGACAATAAATCTGGTTTATATCTTCCTGTCTCTTTAATCAGGAAAGAATCTGGCTATTTTTAGCTATGGGGTCCAATTATAAAGTGAAATGTAATGTTCTTTCTTTATCAAAAGTGTCAGGAAAAGATTTTAAGAGTCACATCTTTAGCCAGTATAAATCAGGGGACTGTGTTGATTTGTACCAGCTGAAAATCTGGCTTTACATGTCTTTAAATTTTCGTATTTGACTAGCTTCTGAAGTGTGTATATATGTGTGCATCTCTCAAAAAGTCTCATTTTTTTTCCGATTATCAGCTTACTGTTTGCAGGCAGTAGATCATAAAAGACACTGTCAACTTCCAAAATGTCTCATGGATGTATTTTGTCAAATTTATTGATGTCAGTAATATCGAAAATGGTATTAAAACTCATTGGTTCACAGACATTAATAGAGCTGTTGATTAAGGAAATTTAAATTAAAAAGGTGTTAGCAAGTGGTAACTTGGAAAGTTGGTAGCATGGAAAAGTACAAAGAGGGTGCTAGAGAAGAGGGGCATAGCATGAGAAGAAAGACCAAAACAGGTACATTCTGCTTGCTCAAGTGCTTTGATTGTTTCTGGCTATTGGGTAGCAAGCAAAAGATATATGGTCAAGTATTCTTTTAGTTAGTAAAGACGTAGGGCAAGACATTATGTCTACTAAGTGATGTGTGCAGTAATCATGATTTTCAAAAAATTGTTAAAAATATGTAGATATCAAACTGCAAATATCTCCTTACTTTGTAGCCTTATCACAACACGTTGCAGTCAGATGTATAAGATCTCATGGTCTGAGCACCACTGATAAGCTCAGTTCTTCAATATGATATCTCCAAAAAAAGCAGAAGAGAACGATGCACAGAACAGCACAATGACTATTTTCTGCTGGAGGTGCTATTTTTTTAAGATGATGTCCTTGAGTGCTCATGGCTATTAATGATTCTCTGACACTTTTCACAAGGGCCTTAGCACCATCTCCATTCCACCAGGGAACCTGTGTTCATCTGGAAAGCTACTGCTCGCTTCCGGAGGGTACAGCTTTGCAGATGCTGGCAGCAGGGCAATCTCATTTAGCAGGCCCATGCCTTTGAAATTGGCTCCCTGTGTATATACACTTAAGTGCGAATCTATCATCAGTTGAGCTTTAAGAACTTGTTCTCCCTGCAGCCAGTATCAGGAAGGCTGGTGTATTTTCAATCTCATTAGGACAATTCAGGTTTCAATAGAGGCGGCTAGATGCCATGGTGACGAGTGCCCTATGTTTAGCCATCACTGTAATAACAACATTTGTTTTTATTATGCCTTCTAAGTTTCAGTAATAATAACAACTGGAAAATGATAAGACTGAACCCATTCTTGTGGTTTCCTGACTGCATGTCTTTGGGACAAGCTCAGCTGAGGCATCTGCTAAGATACTGTCACCTCTGAAAATTTGCCTCATTCATTAAGAGGCCTCAAAATATTTTGCTGGCATTTTGATGCTTTGCTTAAGGAGGTAAGAACTGCAAATAAAAAAATGTAATTTTATACTGATGAATTTTGAGCAGGCTACACACTCAAAGTTTTTTCAGTCTGGTTTAAGGGCATAATTCAAAGGACCACCAGAAATCGGTTATTCCAGTTACTATTTTATGACACCAATATATAACTTTCAGAGGTTTACTGTTTGCTGTGATGCCCAGTACAGTGGATACACCAGCACAGGCAAAGGTTATTCTCTGGAGGCCTGGGCCACAACAGCAAGCCTCAGGTGAAGTGTGGAAGGGATTCCTGCTCCCCTTTACCCAGCTCTGTACTGTTGGCTCCTTGGGCAGCTAGGGATGAGCAGCAGTATTTGCAGTACAGGTACACCTTAGCAAAGACAAATCACAGGCAGGCTGTCAAGAATTTCTCCAAAATATTTGAAACGTACCAAAAATCCTGGAGTAATTTTATTTGCAGACGTGAGCTAAGTTGCAGACAAGTTTTTATAACAAATTTTGTAGTCCAGTTGGTCCATCCATAAAATCGACTATGCTCTTTGTATGAGTGTAAAAAATGAGCTCTTGTCTGAAAAATACTCCTGGTTTTCCTAGCCCAGTCTACATATGCTCTTACAGAACACCATTAATAGTGTTGTTCTATAGATGCAAAGACAGGATATGGGTTTTTTTCCCTACTTTTAGCAAGTGCCACTTAAAAGTTTTGTAGATGGAGCCGGAGCCATGGTGTCTAGGAGGCCAAGCATTCTGACAGGCTTGCTTAAGTGCAGCAATTCAAGTTTCATAACTAGCTACCCAAGGGGACTGTGTACTAACAGCATCCTCCTATATTGGCGCTGTATGTTGGGAAAGTCACAGGAAGTCTAAATGAAATTGCCAAATACCCTCGGGCCTTAGACCTATACGGTGGCATCACTGCTGAAAAAGAATAAAAACGATGCTAAAAAATACTATCCCCTGTGAACCAAATAGTCAATAAAGAACAGGATCTGTGCAGAATTGATTGTATTCATAGTGAGATTTTGCCTACTTGTAGTATCAATTAGAGTTGTATTAATAGGTACGATTTTGACTTTACATTGGCATTAATTTTAATGATGAAGGTTATCAGTCAAAAAGTAAAGCAAAGGTATTTGCTATAATGATTTCATAGTCTGGGTCTTCCATAAGTTAATGCAGTGCACTCTGTCTCAAATGGATCGTCTGCTTAGAAATGATCTAGCAGTTTGTATCAGATCCTGTGTGTCACTTTTTAAACAACTGAAGTTACCAAGACACTGTGGTGACTCTAGGCCACCCATTTCCTGTGAGGAGGGACGGCTGTTTGTTTTGTTTAACTGCTGTTTTCATATGAAACAGCAAAAGCAAGGGCTCTCAAATACATGCATGTTTGTGTGTTGGAAAAGGCAGGTGTAAGATTTTTCTGGAAAAAAGTTGGGTGCCTTGGGGTATCAAACTTAATGCAGGAGGATCATAATGCCCTTCATTTAGCTGTATTTGGAAGTCAAATATGTATACGCATAATAGATTAAAACAGTGGATGTGCCCTGTATGTGAAGTTCCTCACTAAATATACTCTGGCTCTCGTCTGCAATCTGTGGTGCCATGTCCTAAAAGGCTCTAAAGAATCAGTCCTGTAGTTCAGGTGTGACACTATGCGAGCACAACCATACAGTCTCCAGACCATGCCTGGCCCATGCACGTCCCCTCGGGCCTCAGCGTTACAAACTTTGTTCATGTAGGTGACGGGAAGGAGTAAGTTGCGCTGACTACTTGTGACATAGATTACATCCTCTAAAAAGCTGACATAGTTTTATTGACTTTATCTGCATGGATGGGAAAAGAGCTGATGACAGACTTTGTCCATCTCATGTGAGTAGAGTGGGGGTTTTGTTTTGTTCTCACTTGTTGGCTCTTCTGAAGTGCGATACAGACAAAGTAACATTTGCCTCTCAGATTTTACAAGTAGACACGAATTCTTGCAATAATAGAGAACTAGAGCATCTAATAATATACGTTATCCTCCTCCTATGCTTGGTAACGTTTTAAACCGTCAGGGGTGCTCACAGGATGTGTCTCAACAGGAGAATTAGGGTCTGGTTTATAGGTGATTGTTGATCTCTCTGAAATTGTGTCTGGCTTTGTGTGACTGGAACAATTTATCGACAAAACATGGCAATGCCACAAGAGGGGATGCATGCTGGCAAAGGCAAAAAATTGTTATTGTTAGAGTCCACACTTAGAGAGCTCATACAGCCACTTGGTATTGCATGAGGTTTTCCTCTGCACAGTGTTCCTGGAGTTTGGCTGACTGGAACACCGCGCCGGGCAACAGGCGGAAGCACACAGCAAGCTCCTCACTGCGGCCGGTGGAGCAGATGTTCTCGGCCTCTTCTGTGCCCTGCAAATGTCTCACTTATATGTTTTGGCTGAATTTTTGTTTTTTGAAGAAGGAAGCAGTGAGTTTTTGAGCTTTTGAAATCCAAACTTGCAAATTCTCAGCTGAAAACGCTAATTTTTTTTTTTTAAAGTGCGTTAGACACTGCAGCTCCCCTCCCAAATGAAATCCAATAAAGACAGGTCTGTCTGACCCCCCTGCATGGGTTTTTCAAACCAAAGTACACATGATTTATACAATATTATAACAGAAGAAAATAGGAGGTTATTTTAATGAAATGGGAATAGAAGAGAATGGAGTTTTGTTTCAGATGTTGTATGTACTGTGAGTCATCCCAGTGCTTTTATGCTAGATTCCTGAGTTACACCAATCAATGAAATTGGCCTGTGCTTTTCTCTCCCTTTCTTCATTTAAACGTCAAAGTGAAATTCAAAGGCTTGCGCAGAACTACTTGAGTCATTCAGAAGATCACTGCCCCACTGGGGATTCTCTTTGTTTCAGCACTTGAACACTATTGGTTTTATTATCTCCATTCAGGTTTTGTGATTATTCTCATCCATAGTCTCCTAAAAGTCATTAGAGATGCAGACAGAGAAAGAGTTCTGCCTTTGTATTGCAGGAATATAAATACTATTTCGTGACTCGTCAACAACATCTACTAGTGACGCAGTGTAGTAGCATATTCTGGGTACTAACAGCCCCATTAGTGAGATATTAAGCCCCCTTCATTCCTGTTGGTTTCACTGGCGTTATAATTCTCAAGACCAGATGGTTTTTCACTACACTGGAAGATACAGAGGAACTATAATAACGATGATCAATGAAGTTACAAAGTGTTTTTAGCTCAGCTCCACAACAGTCACTGATTACTTCAGCTCTAAATCTGCTTAAGGTGTGGTTCCATGTTGATGGTAAAGCTGGTTTAAGTCACTGTTGCTCTTATTAGGGCAAGTTTAGGTCTTTTTGAACCAATGCATAGTCCAGATGTGTGAAATGTTGTTTTTTTTTTTTTTTTTTAAAGCGACATTTTATAAAGGATTCTTTCAGCATGAGTAAGGGAGTTACTGGGGAGCAGGAGGAACAGCAGGGAAGGAGGGAGAATGGGGTGGGAATCTCTTAAACCAGCTCTTCCACTGAAGCATTTATAGCAAGGAAATGCAGAAGAAAATGCTTAATTAGAGAGTCTTGAGGGTTGTGTAATGCACTTAAAGTTACATTTTTTTATTTTTCCTTTTTTTTTTTTGGTGGTGGTGGTGTTGTTTTGTTTTTAAATAATACAAAGTTGGAATTGCACTCAGATATCCTGGACTGTGGTAGACTTTCATTACAACCTGATTTACAGTCTGCTGATGTTGTTCAGAATTTGTTTCTTGCCTTCTTTTTAGACTGAAGGACTACATAGCCTGTTGATGAGGAATGAAAAGCTCATTCAGGAAAACAAACAAATGAAAATAAAACAGTGATAATTTCCCGCAACTCAAACCAAATTAAAATCTTAGTGTAAAATTTTATAAAGTTAAACAGGTATTTTTAATGATAAGAGATAGATGCATGTGCAAGTCTGAGCCGCTTCAGCTACTGCTGGTGGTTTCTAGTAGTGGTTTATGCGGGAGCAGGTGGGAAGGAATGAAAGGCTGCTTTGTATTTCAGAATGTAAAGCAGACTTGCTTCTGGTTCTTCTCTGGCACCAGTGTGACATCGTCTGGGTGGTCTTCCCATTGCTCATCAATGTAATATCGGATCACCTGTAAGAGAAATCTTTTAATTAGTTTGCAGTTGTGTTTGTGACAGATGAGCTTGGCAGGAGAAAACATAGGCAGTGGTGATGAGTTTTGAATTTGACTCTGAGAAACTGCATTATGTTTTCCCTGAGGTAAATTCTGGTTTTCAGGTCCCACTTCTAACTGCTGGGAAAACCCTGGCTGCCGCACAGTCAACCTCCAGTTAAACAAAAGTTTCAATGGAACAAAACAGTCAGGGGTAGGATGGAAATTATCAAGTCAATGGAGAAAGGGTAGTGCAGGAACAGAAAACAGACCACTGAGCCGATTTAGACATATCATATGTCAATTAAACAGATAGCTCTGTTTTCTAACTCAGTCTGCTTCAGACAGGATTTAATTTTGTCCAGACTAGATAAGCAGTGGTGATGTTTAGTTGTAGGGCAGTGGAGTGGTAATTCATGGCTTCAGCTTATGTTTTTAATAAGGAGTAGTCTCAACTTATGGTTTTGGTTGCACATTCCTATTGCTTCAGGGAGAATGGACATTGCAGGCTAGGTCTAGAGCCAGAGAGGACTTTCACTTTGCTGCTGGCAGGGGGTGGAAAATAACAAAGTTAAAGTTCCATCCCCTTTTTTTATTCTTTTTTCTATGATATGGCCAAACTGTAGGTAGAGAAATAGTCTTCTGCCTTGTTCTCAACACGTGTGAAGTGAATAAAAATCCTATTTATTCTGAGTAACAAGTAGAAGTTCGGAAGGAAATAACGCTTAGCAATAGTGAAAATTCCAGCCATATATTGCAGTATGTGTGCAATTTTTTTAAACAACACAACGTTATAGTCCATTCAGTGTTAACCTAAATGGAGACAAGTGCTGCAGCAGATGCAGTTATCGTGGTTTTTTGGTATTTCTATTTGAAATTTGCTTAGTAATGTCAATCTGAAATACAATAGCCATTAACCTCATTAACCCAATAGAAGTATGATCAAGACAGGTGTTCCCGATAAGACAAGTAGAAGAGAGGTCTTATGCAGTAGGCCATGAAGTAAATGGAAAATGATCTCAAAACAAATCTTAAAGATGAAACTAAATAAAAAAGGTGCAATATAGGAAAGAAAGCATGGTAGTGCTGAGACAAGCAGTAATTTATTAATGTTTGTCTGCAGAAAAGTAAAGAAACTCTGCATATCTGTTTTGCTTAATTATCTGGTTGACCTCAGTGAAAAGAAAAGCTGAAGTTAAATGCATAACATTTCTCTTTACAGTGTTTTTTTTCTCAGTTCCTTTCTTATGAGTACCCATGTGGTTTCTCTGCTTCTAAGCAGAATGATAGCTCTAGTCATTTTAATAACCTCTGAGAAAGTGCTTCAGGACATATTTGCAGAACTGAGGTTGCCATGCCACAGCCTTGTCTCCTTACCATGCTCCAGATATTGAACCTTCCCGTAACTACAATTACAACATAAACCACAAAATGTAGATTTACAGATTGTTTTCAACAACACCCATTCAAATTTACTTATATTTACACTAGAAAAATTAGGGTAAGTGCTGTTGTGACCAGAGACATAGACCAAGATCAATAACCAACCAATTCTTGGCTAATAAAGCACTTCTCTAAGGTCTATGGTTGCTTTATTCTGACTTTGAGGTTGGCCTCTAATGTCTTATCCATTGACTTTTCCCGTAAATATGTCTAATAGAGACCAAGCTGAACCCTGAGAAGAAAAGATACACTCTGTTTGGTAAGAATTGCTAATTAACTTGGTATGTAAAATCTGTAGCCGCTCTCGGCTTTTAGCTTGTCTTCGGTGGCATATATGCATGTGTAACACAGGTATAAAAGTCAAACATTAATTCCTGTGATATAGGTAAAGGTTTCCTAAAGTAGCAAGCCGTTAAAATCTACTCTGTTTCTTATTTTTTTGGTGTGAGAGTGTTGTGAGATAAGGAGAATAACTACTGCAGAACACATTTGGAACAGTGTAACAGGATATCTTTGTCATGGACTCTGGTCATATATATTTTACATACATCGATTAAAAGATAAAAGGGTTTTGTTTTGCTTTGTTTTGAAAAGAGAAATGCGTTAGCGTTTCATTGCTTGTGCTAATCCATATGAGTTGTTGTATTAAAACTTAGGCCTGGGCACCCTTTACCGTGTTTAAATTTGGTGAAAACTGAAAACATCATGCACCATCAAGCACCATCAAATTTTAGGTCCTTGGTGCCTGATTGTGCAGATTTGATAAATATGGTCCAAGTCCAGTAAAGCCTTTTAAACATGTACTTTAAAGATAGTGGATACTGAGTTGTGTCACTTTTTCCAAGACAATTCTCTACCTCCTCAGAAACCCCCTTTTCAGACCCCTTCCCCCCCTTAAAATTTCATCTTTGAATCCTTTGTGAGCTCTTGAATTGTGGTTACCAATCTGGGTGATATTTTTGGATGATCTGTGATGTATTTTTCAATTGCAAGCAGCAGAACAATTTCAGCTCTGTTAGTGACTACAATAAAACACAGAAAAGCTGTAAGCAACGTGTTTCAACACCGTATTGGACAGGGTATACTAAGGCTACTGCATGGATTATAGAAGAATGTGGTACAGCTGCTCTGACTCATATGCCAAATTTTGCCAGGGATGGACAGACTTATGCATCCATAAAGATGTGTGGAGTATGCTCATTGAAGCTGTTAGAGTAAAGAGAGGATAACCTCCAGCTGTTTTACTTGCTTTCGGTGTGGAAACAGTAGAAGGAAGACCAAAGATTATGACCAGAAGAGTGCAAATTTCTGTAGCAGCGATCTAGTCTGATGGGGTATTTAATCTGAAGCAGCCTGCATGTTAACTGATAGTGAGTTTCCCATCAGAAAACAGGCAATACCACTTTGAAAGGTGCGTGATATTTTGACACCGCATAAGCAGGTAAGCTGGTGAGGTTCCATTAGACATCATTAATGACATGGCGTGTTATAGTAGCAAATCATGTTCCTCTTACTGAAATTTTTAAATAGTACAAAACCAAAATGATTTTATTGTCAGTTAGAAATGTTCCAGTTCAGATTTTCAGGATCTGTTTTTATTAGTACACTAGCACATTTCTACATTCTCTTTCTGTATGTTAGAGCTAGGAGAATTTACCTATGTAGCTTGCTTTCACACCTCCATGGGAGAGGCACATGTATTAAGATGTGCTACTGCCCTGTGGTTATTTAGAGCTGGCAAAGTGCATTTGTATATGTGCCCTGCATTTGTCATCTTGCTCATCAACAGTATTCCTTGGCAGACTCCTCAGGCTGGCAGGGCAGGTATCACAGTTTTGGCAGAGCAAGTGTGTGATAGAATGGATTAAAGTCCTGTTCTCAGAGCACTGATACCCGGTCCTCAGCTTCAAAGACATGTAATGGAAAGCCTGGTGCCTTGCTGATATAAACAAGAGAGTATGATAAACTAAGCTTTGTAAGGGATAAGTGTAACTTTGTGAGGTTAAACCATAGGTTATGCCTTAATTTTTGTTAGGAGGATGAGAGTATCACAAAAGATTAATAGTTCATGCTACTTATCAAGTACAGACTTTTGATAGGGTTAGCAAGTCTGTTTTCCTTTGGTAGTTCCTCGTGGTGCATGCGATGAGACAGCACTTTCAGAGGTGGGTATATCCCCTCCCTGTGTTCAGGTCAGGGCTGTGCCTGGTACTGCATACCCTCACACCTCCTGTATCTGCTTCTGGAGCACTTAAGGGTTGAATGTTGCCAGACAAAGGATGCTGAACCTTAGGTCTGGTGCAGTTTGGAAGCTGCTGGAGAGAATCCAAGTCAAGTCAGAGAAGCTTACAGCAAGTTAGGCTTGTGGGTGTCTGGTCCAGTTTTCTTGGTTCTTGCCACTTTATCTGAGCGGATCCCACAGTGGAAGAACAGGCGCTGATTGTTGCCCTCCAGGTGACAATATTTTACTCAGAGACACCCATATTAACCGACGAGAAATGGTGGTTCATTCTGCCATTATCATTTTGGGTGTTGCATGCTTTCCAACTGATGTGACTCTGACAGAATTAGTCGTGCTTGCTTGAGATGATCTCTGTATTGTTACAGTGAACAAAACAATTAATATGTCTTTAATTTGCACCTAACAAAACAAAAAGGATGGGTTTATTCTCTGTGACATGTAGACAAATTTTTATTTAAAAACAAAGTTTCATGCTGTGACTACAATTAGCGTAATTGTCAGCTCTTCTCTAAAAACAAATATGTATTAAGAGAAAAGCCAGTATTGTGCCCTCCTCTGGTGTGAAAATGAGACAATCAGAATCTATTGTAATTACCTCAGTGATATTATAATTAGCAACAATTAAGTTATTCCATGCTGTTTTTTTCCTCTTGGCTACAATTAAAAAAGTATATATCTTTCTGTTGCACATTACCACTGATCATTTTACCTCCATACTTGTCTTGTAAGTGGATAAATTAGGAGTAATTTTAAAGCACAACTCCGTTAAAACATATATCTTTCTGTTTAACTGTTTTAACCCTTTGCAAGTTTCCTACATCTTTTAACAGCTGTGTAAAATAGCCTTGTTTGTTTGTTTTAAATATTCTCTGGGCCATTAAACCAAAGCCATTAAAATGTGGAGAGTATCCTACTTACTTGTGATAGATGATCTAGATTTTCAAAAGTCACTATTTTAAGTGACAAAGTAGTGATGCCAGAGATGTTCTGAAAACAGGAACTCAGCATCACTCCAAAATCCCATTAGGATATACAATTCTCCATCTGTACCCCCAGTGGGACTCTGTTTGGGAGATATGCTCTGGTCAGTCCTAAGTCACATTTTTTCAGATCAATCTCCACCCAAAATATAGCAATTTCCACTACTTTTAGGGAAGAAGAGGAAATACTAGAGTGTATCTCTGTCCGATAAACCAAGTATTAGTGGTTCCTGTATACTTATGGTGTGGAGAAAACTCAAGTTTAGCTTCCTTTTCTGCCTGACAGCAGGTGGATCTATGGGCTGTCCTTATTCTAGGACTGAAGTACTCTCAACCTTCTTTTTTTGCTGATTCTGTTTCACCTTGTGAAAAAGAACATGGATCAAGAAGAGGGGCAAAAACTGACTGAGGGGAAAAAACTGATGGGAAAAACCCATCTAGTATTTGAGGCCTTCAGGTGTAATGGAGGAGACCCTGTGTTCTCAAAAGATAGCTACTGTATTTTACCATAAAAGATTATAAGATAATCCACAAGTATCTGTATCCCAATCATCAAAACAAAGGCACTCCCAAAGATGAATACAACCAATTTCAGAACTGCTTCAAAATATCCTAACTCCATGTTCAGGAAGATGAGAGGGGATACTTAAAGCAGGCGCACGGGAAAAAGCACAGGCCGGTTTTACAACGGAGATTAAAAAAGCCAAAACAAAATCCCAAAAATTCAGTCACATCACTTTCCCTAATAAATTATTACATTGGTGAACAAAAAGAAACAGCAAAGCAGTAGAAGAATTGTATGAGCTTTAGATTTGTTATATCAGCTCTAGGATGAAATTCTCTGTTCCCTCTGTTCTGTTTGCATCCTCAGTATCTTAAAAGAGTTAGTTTTCAATCCTGATGCTATCAGACTTTAAATCTCGTTGTCTCACTGATCATCTAGTCTAGCAATGCTTATTTTGGCACCACTCCAGGACTAAATATGGCAAGTCCTGGACCTTGGACCAGTGTAATTTTCATTCCCTGCTAAGTGCCTACATTTTTAACCACACAGAGGCAGAGCTCTGAGCCTCAGGCTTCCTTTGTGTGCATGTCAGTGATGTTAATAATGTCTCTATTGGTATCTTGTCTCTGAAGTGAACTCCTAAGGCTTTCATTTTGTGAGTGGAAATCCTTTCTAAAAACGATTCCGTCTCTGACTCTGTATGGGGTACTGCAATCTAGTCTCATTAGAGACAGCGAAAGCTCTTAGACCAGCTATGGAAAGACAACAGGAAACTTTATTTCATCCAACTTTACCCAGAAATGAATCTATGATTTACTTTTTATTTTAGTCATTAAATGGTTGTTTTCAGATCTAATACTAAAAGGGTCCTATCCTCTGAGGTTCAGAGTGAACTTTATTCAGCCAGGAGTTAATGATGTTTTTCACCTTGCAGGATGATAATGCTAGAAATGGAATTCTGAATATGCTGGGGAGCTGCTGTCCAGTTCTGGAATACCACCAATTGCTCCTTTTAGCACTGGTGAGGGGAAAAATATGTCCTGAAAGAGAGCTTCTGGCTGAGCCTTGGGGTAGCAGTTGCACAGGACACTGAATCAGCTACAATACTTGTGTGAACAGAGAATGTAGTTTTAACTCCTGCTGCAGCTGGCTAATTCTTCTTTTAGCGTGCAACTTACTCTTTCATCTCTGCATTTTATGTTCAGAAGTCAGGTATATTTTTAGAAACCTGTGTGTACCATGCATAGGAGAAGATGCAACCAAATAAAACAGGATACAGAGTGAGTAGGCCTCTCTTGCAATGGAGCATATGTGTGTAATATTAATGATATTTATTAACATCAAATATTGACTGAAAGGTTCTTCCTGTAAATGACCAGCCTGAGATGTGACATGTGGGGGTTGGAAAGAACCTGGGTGCTACAGGGAGCCTGTCGATGCCTTTGTTTATATTGCACGTCTCTCCTAAATATGCTTATGCTTTACTAGGTTTGGATGCCTTGTCTTCACTCCTCCTGCCCCCCCTCCTTAGGTGATCCTTATATTGCTATATGATTTTTATTTTTAAATGCTACTTATTTGTTTACATACTGACCACTTATTCAAGATCAAGCACTTTGTAGGAGAAAAACACAGCTCTGGAGTCCTGATGTTTCTGATTTTTAGATATTTTAAAGGCAATTCTCTGTCTAGTCTGATGTACATGTACTGGGCTGAGTTATTTGTATGAACCATGTAGTAGCAATGCTTCATTACTGGCCTTATGAAGATTGCTTCATAAAAGAGATTAGCAATAGGGTTATCAAAGTTAACGTTACATCAAAAATACTGATTCTTACAAGTCTGTTAGAAGTGGAGCATGTTGTAATGTTGTATACAGAAGTCATTTGCATCCTGGCTTTTGGGTTTGTCTGACCTCAAGAGAGCCACTATCATCACTTGCAATTCTTGTGGTTCATTAGCACAGATACTTTCCTCTGACAGCGCATAAGCGGGTCTAACAAGTGTCAGTGATGGATAATTACTCAGGTGGGGAACACGCTGCATGGCTGCAGAGGCATTTATTCAGTGATATCATACTGACGTTGACATATAAAGCTAGCCAGATTTTAGGAGCCCATGGGCAGTCTCCATCCTTATATCCTCTATAGCCTCCTCTTCACTTTAATGTGGAGGACTGAGTCTATGCCATCTTGCTGACAGTTATACAGAATTAGTTAGCTAATCCTGTTCCTCACTGATGATCAAAAGTAGGGCCTTGTAAAATGCGAAAAGAAAAATGCGCAGACCAGGGTGAACAAAAATAAACTAAGAATTACTTGGTTATTGTTCCTGTTTCTGGTAAAGTGCTCAGTGCCACTCTGACAATGAAGAGTAAAGCCAGAATGAACATTTTCCTGTTAGCATGAATGTAGCCCATGTCGTTAGAATAGGGAAATGATTTTAAGTAGACTGAGCTGTGCTGCCTTTTGTACACAAGAAAGGCTAATCCCATTAAAAGTAATGGTCTGAGATTGCTCACTCCAAGTGCCGTTAATGAGTTAAGTTTGTTCTGTGTGTAATGAGTCCTCGGTATTCTTTATGTCCTTCTTGCTGATGAACTGCATAGTGGGAGCTGTCACAAGCTCAATTATGAAAATTTCCATGAGTGAAAATATCGTTTTAGGCAGCAGAGATAAATAAATGGCATTTGTGAGCTTCATTGTGCAGAGGACAGAGCATTCTGCTCTCCTAATTTTTCTGGTAGTTGCAGCAGTTCGGTAGAGCTCAAATTTAAGCCTGTGTTACTTGACTTAAATTTTCATAATGTCAGACCTAAAAAGCCATGTTAAAGACCGCACTTACTTTACATAGATCCCACTGCACAAAATCAGAGCAGGCCTCTTTGTACAGCACAACTTAGTTTCCTTTAGTCTGTTAAGGATTTTGAAATCTGTGAAATTGTTAACATCCATTGTTTCCTTTCTTCCCTACCTGTTTGTGAGGTTTTGTAAGCCAAATTGCAAAGGTCTCAAAGCTCGTTTCTATCTCCTTTTAAATCCGCTTCCTTTTGGTTGGAGTGTAAACATCACATATATAGCCATTTGGTTATGGTTACAGAGATCAAGCTGGTCAAATTCTCCATGTGAGGAATTTGGCCAGCCCAGGATGGGTGTAGGGCATCCTTGCCATAGCGTTCTATATGTGCTGGCAACCAGTGAGTGTTTGGAGGATCAAGTCCGAACTTAGACTGAATAATTATGCAATATTTTTTTCACAACATGAAAATACTGAAAATAATTATATTGATTAGGGCACCTTGGAAGGGACAGAAAAGCATCTTATGCATATGCAGTAGTGTAACAGTTCAGAATTTTCTATCTTTTTAGTATCGAACAGGAGTGTTTGATCAGCTATATAAATGCTGCTTGGCAAGGAATGTTGACTGTATCAGGCAACATATGGTTCTAGAGTACACATTTGCAAATTAAGTGATATCTGGTCACAAAATGTGTTCCCTTTTTATTTTAAAACACAACTTGCTCCCCCCATTTTCAGTCACAGCCCATTTCATTTGGTGAGTAGATTATTCAATAAAAAACACTTGCATATAAGATGGATTGGATTAAACAATAAAAAGAAAATCTTAACAGTGACATTAAAAACCTCAGTTCCTAGGTCAGAACTTGTTAGCTGGATCAGCCTCCAGCACAATATTAATGTATCCATGAAAAGGAGGAAAGAAAATGTAGGTGCTTTTATTTTATATCCATATCTAAGCTCCTTTGCTGGTGACAGCCACTTTAAAGTAGTCAGTGCTTGGGAACTGGTTTGTTTCTGTTTTTTAATAATGAGGTTTTCGAGCCACAATGGCTTTTCTGTTAATTGGGGTGCCATTTGTAAGACCTTGAGAGCTGGCTCTGATAATGAAAAAAAGATCAGATCTTATGGACAGAGATACCAGGTTGAAACCTGCGTATTTAGGGGAAAACCTGAGTACAAATTTTGCCAGTGTTCTCAAATTTGTTAAAAAAAAAAAAAAAAAAAAAATCCAAAACCTACTTGCAAAATTATCCCAAGCCTCAGGTGCATGAAACAAATCCTGAGTCTCATTACTGAATTGTCTTCTGCATTAGGCTGTTCACTTGGACCTGTGTCTGAAAAGACATTTATGTACCTAAACTCCTGTGGAACTTGGTAGGAGTTTAATCACTCAAACAGAATGCAGGATCTGCCTTGTTGCATAAATCCATGCTAGCCTGATTGTGAACGGCTGTTTTAAATAGTACTGTTGCATGCATGAATAAGATCGGGCACTTTAGCATTTTTTTTCACTGGGTTGAGACTGTTCTGCTGCATGGCATTTATGAGATGAGAAAATAAGCTTTTTCCAACCAGTATTGCAACTCCTTCCCCTTTGTATTGCCATCAGTTTCCTACCAAGGTTGAAGCAGAGTGGTATCAGTGCGTTGCTTTTCAGCTATCTTTTAACACAAAGTTCTGGGCTCCCTTACAGTTCCCACAAATTCAGTTATTGCACAAAATAAAATCAGGGCAACAGTTATATGCAGTTTATGGAGTGGCAGACTTCAGACTAGCCCACTGTAGCCAAAGCAAGCCTTGCTTGCAGCGATAATCAAATAACTGAGGTTCTTGCAGCGTTAAAGGTGTTTCTGTCATGACCACTGCTCAGAACTTGGTGGCTACTACTGCCTTTTTCTAGTGAATTCTCAGTCATTTATTTTAAATTTAAAAGGCTGGTAACCATGAAGTAAGGAGGCGTGGATGCTAAAAGGTCTCTGGAAGCAATAGGTGTTGAACAAGTTGTTAAACAAGAGAATCGAATGTCTTTTTTCATCATTCTGTATGTAGCATTGATTGATTGGAGTTTGAATAGGTATTGGTTTTAGATAAGCAAGACAAAGTGAAAGATCAACAGCAGCCAGTGAGGATGAACATTAGAAAAGAACTGTAAAGATAGTTTCTTGTGAGGATCTGACTAGACATAGTTCTTCTCTCTTTTGTGCTACCTTAAATCTAAAGTCATTCTGTAGTGACCACAGACCTAATGGACTGACTTCAAGGAGAAGATAATTTAGTTTAAGAGAGAAAGGAAACTAAATTTAGGGTGGATGGGTGGGAGAATGCCTAAAAGTGAACAGTTTGACCTACCAAGGATTTGTATGCAAAATTGCCTTCCCAGTACCACTTGGCTGTGAGAACTTTGCACTTCTAGTAGAGAGGTAATGTAGGCAAAGAAAGGCAGCAACTGCCAAAGACCACAGAACGGAGCTGAGAGCAGAGCTGGAGTTTACTAGTCCTGGAATTGGTCTGTGACTGCTAAATTACACTTCAGCCCTCTCACAAAACCTGGTTTTAAATGTAGTTGTAAAGTGACAGTACACACAAAACCTTTAACCTAAAATGCTTTAAAGCACCCAAATTGGGGTATTGTGGTGAGGTGGGTATTGGTCCCTTCTCCCAAGTAACTGGTGATAGAACGAGAGGAAATGGCCCCAAGTTGCACCAGGGGAGGTTTAGACTAGATATTAAGAAAAATTTCTTTCCTGAGAGAGTGGTTGAACATTGGAACAGGCTGCCCAGGGAGGTAGTGGAGTCACCATCTCTGGAAGTGTTCAAAAAATGTGTGGATGTGACACTTTGGGACATAGTTCAGTGGGCATGGTGGTGTTGGGTTGATGGTTGGACTTGATGATCTTAAAGGTCTTTTCCAGCCTTAATGATTCTGTGGTTCTGTGATTCTGTGAAGTTCAAAATTTTATACATACAATTTATACAACATTGCACACACTAATTTTCTGGTAGGTACTAATAATTGTATGATAATAGGTTGGAGATGAGCGTTTCTCATGGGAGATGAACAACAATGATGCATTTATCACTGTGGCTCATCCTGTGGGGTCTCTAGGTGTCGTAGTCTTGGAGTATCTAAGTTTCTGCATATGTACAATCTCTTTAGAAATATGAAGGTTCATATTCTTGTAACAAGGAGTGAAGCTTTGGGTGAGACGTGGGATAATCCATTGTTGAGAGTCCTAAAATAGGGAATGCAGTTCTAGGCCTTACTTGATCACAGATCCACCATGAAAATTTGTGCCAGTCACACCAGTCTTCTCAAGCTCTGTTCCGTCTGTCCTATTCTTTGACTGTTAGCAGTTTCTAATAGTGCCTAGCTGAAGGGACTCTTGATTTCAAGTGGAGCAATGTGCATTTGTTCTGTAATTAAGAAATCAAATTAACAGAAGTGCAGATGTCATCCATCCACTTCATGCCTTTAGGACATGAAAGCAATAAATTGATAGTCTCTCTGAGCCAAGTGAGATCCAAAGATGGTTGCAGAAGACCCTGCAAGGGTAATTGCACGAACAGCCCACTGAGAAAGTGCGTTTGTAAGTGCAATGTTATGTTGGAGGACTGAAAGCAAAGACTGACGCTCTCTGAGGATTGTCATTCAGTTTGTGATGTAAGATAGAGATCCTGCCTGTTTACAGTGAAACTGGAGAATAATTTTGTTCTGAAGAATCTTTTGAGAAACAGGGAATTCCTGTTAAAAAAAAAAAAATCATTCCAAGCTAAGTATTAGGGATGGCCTTGACTACCAGCGCAGAACAAACATCCCAAGTCTGACACTGAACTTTCCTAGATTTGCAAGCTGAAAAAGCACACGATAGAAGACACTGGAATTACCACTGCACTACAGTTACTGCTGTGTAAGCAATGACAGGCTCATCCTCCTCAGCCCCATCAGCCTTTTGTTTTTTCTTTATACTGAGATGGAAAGTGGAGCATTAGGTTTTGAATCTTCAGTCTTTTGCTGTATCATGTCACAACCTTTAATGTTACAAAAGCCACCCCTTTTACTTAAGCATTTATTCAATTTTTATTGTGCAAATTATGCTTACCCAAGCAGTACTGTTTAATTGATTAATAAATTACCATTGACTCTCGATCTTCTTGGATTTCCTCTCTGTGCTATTGGAAGCACAGCTGACAGTAATTAAATAATCATTTCATCACCAGTGATGATTGAGTTTATCTAATTCAGTAGCTCTTGTATGTAACTAGTGTTAAGTTTGAACTCTTATAGGATTATATTGATTGATGGAGGAATACCAGAAAGATAGATGTCACGTGTTGTCTTTTGCATTCAGAAGAGTAGGTAAGAAGAATTGTCCTGGTAGGTTATTTGACACATGGGTAAATAGGTATTTTTTTAAACCGTGAAACCTATAGTGGTGTAACATGGCTCGTTTAAAATTCAGCTTGTAGCACTCAGTGTTCAAGAACACTGATTTGTGTTCTCACTAATGCGGAAAAATTTGTAATACAAATGATTGCTATTCAGGTAAAAAAATGGAGAGAAATCTAGCTTAAGGATGTTAGCTTAACTCCTAAGTACACTTTTAAAAATAATAGCATGTGAACATACGTAGCCACACACATATATGTGGATATGCTTAAAAATGCATCCTCTCTGTCTTGTCAAGTAAATAACCATGCACTCAAATTACACTGTCTACTTCATACACTTATTAAGTAGAAACTTGTAAGTCTCACAGGCTACATTCTGATTTCAGTAACACCAGTTAAAGTGTATCCCAGTCAGAACAGTTATTCTGGACTGACAAAAATATAACTGAGATCATCGTATCAAGGGAGAATTACGAAACGTGACAAGCAGCAGAAAGAGCTCATGGAATTTTCTTCAGAAGAGTTGTCAGGGCACAATTCAAACCCAATTGATGAGGGATGGCTTTAGAAAAATGAAATTAATTCTGGCATCATAACAAGAAGCAGAGTAGATGAAAAGGTAGAAGCTCAGCTACCTAGTGCCCAGCCTTGCAAGTTTTCCTGGAGGGAAAACTGGCATTTTCAGCTGAAAGTCAACCTTTAGTCATTTGAAGGTGAGTGCATAGTTTGAGGATCTATGATCTGGGTGTAAGAACATACTGTGGAGAATGGTGGATAATGCCCAGTTTCAATTTTGCTTTGTTTTATTTAAGGTTGGGACTAAACTTTCACTGTAAACTGTGCCATCAGTAAGTGTGACTGTTGGGAAAATGGGAAAATCTGAAATTAAACGTTCAGAAGTAGTGAATGTTCAACAGGACACCTGTTTTTACAGGTACACAGCAGGATTAGCATCTGTCCACAGAAGGAATATATTTGGAAAATTATAATCAAGAGAAACAGATTTCTCCACCCACATGCGTTATACATGACATTTAAACTGAAGGCCCAAGTAATGTACAGAAAGTTCCTTGTTCATAAGTACCATGTGGTTTTGAGTCTGAATTTAATGAGACCGAAGAGTAAAATACCCTGAAACTGAGCAGATGAAGCACTCACGCAGCTTTTATGACAGTGATAAACTATCCAAGCTCTGCACTTCTTGCTTTATGATGCTTCTGTCACCTCCTCAATGAAAATGCCATCTTATTATGTACAGTGGGTGTACATTATTCTATATATATTCTAAATCATTTGACTATTTTGGCTCTCCATTAATGGCAAATTACAGTAAAAATCTAAAGGAAATGTCTGTGATGACTCTGTGAACATTGAAAGAATTAATTATGATTGATTTTGTTAATTAAGTTCAGTGGCTAATGTCTTTACAGTAATGGGATGCTTAAAAGACAGAAGCAGTATTAAGTGTTGCACCTAGAGTTGAGTTGAAGAGGTTCAGTGCAATGTGGGTATCTATCTCCATGTACAAGACAGGCTGTCAGGGAGTCGTTTTTATCCTAGGCTTATGTGTTTTAGATGAAACTTGTCTGGTAAACAATTATCAAGCAAACCCTCCTTGTTTACATGGCACTGAACATACTACATTAAAATGATATTTCTTCCAGTTCTATTTTCTCATTTGGCCTAAGGGTTTGGGTAGATTCTGACCTTAGCTGTCTGGTTTACTTTCTTTCACTGATATCTATCTGTGCTAGCCCATCTTCCTAAAGATAACTCAGTCTTTTCCAGCCAACACTGGTTTCCCAGAATCTCTTGCTTTCATGATTCGTTTGCTAACGTTTGTCCCTGTCTGTGTTGTCATTCCCACCCTCCTTTAATGTAAGTCAGGAGAATAGGGAAAGGCTAAATCCAGCCACTGAACTCATTCTGTATGTGCACATATGTGCACTTCCATGGGGTTAGAAGCAGCAGAAGAAAGAATTTGTAATTGGTACATCTTTTGCTTCAAAAATGCAAAACCAATTTAGCATTGACAGAATCATGCAGCTGGATGGCATAAGCTGACTTTGTCCTCATGACAAACTTACTTCAGATAAAATGCCTCAAATGCTAAACCATGACAGTATAGATTCTTCAGATGCATTATGTACTATCTTGAACAGGCATCTTAATGCCCAGTATAGATTTGGCCTTGAAAATATTTTTTTATAGCTGGGTATACGTTGCGTTAAAAAAAAAAAGCCGCCTTTTGCTATCTCTGTACCCTTGCAGAAGCTTGCCAAAAAAGGTTTCCCTCTTTTTCCTGCAGAATTATTTGTTTTTCCTGACACAAAGGAGAGTGCTTTGTCATTGTTTTCTGTATAACATTGATGGATTTCATGTTGAATGGGTATTGGGTTTTAGTTAAACATGACAGGGGAAAAGATTTATAGGCAGCGGCCGCAGAGGTTGTTTGAAAGGCCCAATAATGCTTCACTGCACAGATGTGTTTTCAGTGTTCTCTGATGGTAAAGAACCAACCGGCTCATATACACTCCACCCTCATTACGGAGCTATCCTTGAAAAGCCGAGTGTTAACAACTATATAGGTTTTCTTTCTTTGGAGTTTCAAAGTAAACAGGATTCAAGGAGCGGCCTTATGTCAGGAATGCTGTACTAATGAGGACAAATTATATTCTAATCAGGTTTCTCCATTATTAATTCACTGTTATTCTGCTCTCTTCTTTTCCCCTCTCCTCCTCTTTGTGTCCAATTTAAAGTTGCAGAAGAAACATGGGGTGGAGTGTTTTTCTTCTCGTGTTTGTTATTCATATTAAGTAGCCTATTCTGCCTTTGGTGTGATGGTGGGTGTTAAGAATTTAAATCCCCCCTAATGCATTGATAGGGTAATATGAATCACCACCCAGAAAAAAATCCTATATGGATCTCAACAGCTAAGGCATACCAATGTGCTTGAGTGTATTTCTACACACAAAACATAATTCATTCTGGTTTGTCATGGTCCTACATAATTTCAGGATTTTCTTAGTGAGATTTTAATATTTTGCTTCTGCAGAGAAATGTGAAAGGAGTAGAAATATATAATACATTGTTATAATTGAATTGTTCTTTCTTTTTTCTGCTATAACTTTTACATGTTTTCTTAAATAAAGTCCTAAAACAAACTTAAAAGTACCATTAAAATGTAAGCGTGATAATAGAATAAAATAAATCTCACTTGCATGCATTGTATCTTTTTTACTTTATCTTGGTTTTGGACCACGTGTATTAGACATTCTATCATAAAATGCATACCAGCTCAGCTCTCACGGAGAATAGGTAGTGAACCATGCGAAGTGCCAGCTCACAGGGTGTGCGCGCTCATTCGGTTTCCACCACAGTCATGTTGTCATGAATCCTTACTATCTCTAGCAGATGTGAAGCACTCGGGGCCTCATTAGCAGCTTGCCAGGAGCTGGATGGCTGCAGCTAATACAGGAACATCATACTGGAAGGAATTTCCTGGGTCACCGAGTCCAGTCCTCTGTCATTGCAAGCTACCTCATCATATAATTCCTTTCATCAAATGACCAAACTCCATCTTAAAAGAAAACTCATACATTTAGCACTGTTTTGATTGTTAGAAACTGTCTTCTCATTCCTAGCCTAAGTAGATATGCCGCCCATTGACACAATTTTTTCTTATGCCAGCATTCTCCATAGTTTTAATTTGTTCTTTATTTACCTGCCCAAGTTCCACTTTGTGTTTGTTCCCCAGCAATCATCTCTCATTTTGCAAGGCTCAATTGACCAAGCTTGTTTAGACATCCCTTGCAAGATGGGCTCTTTCTTCCTGTGATCTTCCTAGTAGTAGGTCCTTCTCTCCAATTTGAAATACTTTTTCTTGAAAATCAGTGTTCAAATTCGCACAACATAATCTGGATGAAGACTCAGTAGGAACTGGTGTCATGACATTAGCACATGCTAACTTTCACTAGAAAAATCTAACCTGATGAATAGAAAAAAATTACTTTCCACCTGGTTATGCTATGTTGATGGTTTACAGTGAGAATACTGATATCTTTCTCCTTATTAATTTGCAGCTGATGAGATCCCGTATTATAGCAGAGATTCCTGTGAGTTCCTAGAAAGCCTTGCACTTGGAATTTTTAACTGAGTCCCTTTTCCTCCCTGAGGTCATCAAATACTAGTAGGATCCTCCTCTAGTCTTGAGGCTGAGGCATGCAGATCCGTGTCTGTTTAAGAACACACACCAAAATCTCCCCAAAACTGCCCCCAAACCCAGGGAATTTGCTGTGTGATGTTGCGTGTACTTCTGTCTTCTTTCAGAGTTGGAAGCTAATTGCTCATTAGGCAAGCTCACCTGGATTGAAAACACACAGTAAAGGACGCTCTTACAGTAATTGAAGAATCATAATGCATTTGGGTCTAAATTTCGGAATAAGATGGATGGAGTTGAATGCTTTATTTGCGTGCATAATAATAGCCATAATTGCTCATACAGATAATTAAGTGCACTAGCTTACCTTTAGTCTGTCTGTAGATGCCATTCCAGAGCTACACTGTCAAGCAGGACATCAAACTAATTCCTTTGCATCTTCTGTCATAAACCTAATTATAAAATATATCTGGGGTAAATTGATGCCCTACTGTCATAGTCATCTCTTTCCTGAGCCTTTGAGATACCCACATATATTGGAAAACCAAAAGATCCTTCTAGAGCTTGGTGTATTCACAAATGGGTTAACCCTCAGGAAACACTTTCCCCATCCACAGTGGCTGTACAGGCTTCCATAACTTCCTACTAAGATATGTTTATCCTTCGTTTCCACCCGCTCAGACTTCTTTCCTAGCCTTGCACAAGAAGTGTCACAACTCGGTCCACGTAGGTTGTCTAGGAAGGAGGATTCATGTCTGTTCTAGGATCTTTCAAGATGATTGATGCAACTTGTATTTAATTCCTGGTTCTAATTCCAGGAGGCATTTCTTTCAGTCTTGTCACATTCTTGGGTTTAGGATATTTTTAAAAGAAAAGAGCTTCTGAAAAAATTATGCAAGGCCCTTCATTTTCCTGTAGAAGAACCCTCATGGAATGCAAATAGAGGTGACAGTTAACATGGAGCTTACTGTAAGATTGGGACCTGGTTTTGAGATATAACTAACCTGAACTGTATCTGCCTTCAGTTTTTAGATGTCTATCTTGAATCTGTGGTCTTCGTTGTTATAAATATTTAAATATTTTATTCCTATTAATGTTTTATAATATTATTTATTAAATACTAAAGTTTAGAGCAATTTGTCATCTGAATAAAAATAGTGCATTTCATTTAAAGTCCAGCTTGTGCTGCAAAGTATCAATGTAATACAATGTGTTCAAGATGTTTTTTTAATGCTTATTTCCCTCCTCAAATTGGATGCTGGCTTTCAATTTGAATATTGAGCTACCTGAACTGAATTATTTATCAACTTTAATTGGATTTGCAGACAAGTCATATTTGCACATCTTTTCCAGGAAAAATGGAATTCTTTCTGGGAACTTTTTAAAAACACCAGGTTGAGGACATACAGCTAATTAACTTCACATTTCCTGTCAAATTCATTCTTTCTTTTTTTTTTCTTTTTTTTTTTTTTTTTTGGTCTAGAAAACTAAAATGTGGGAAATGATGTTGTAGCTCATTGATTCTAAACTAAAACATGGCACAGCACAAATCTTCAATCTCAAGTTAGGTAGTTTTTGGTAACTATTATTAATTACTTGCATTTCAATATTACCTAAATTCTCCACCTAAGGTGTGAGTCCCATTTTGTTAAGCACAGCATGAACACAGAATGAGACTCTGTTTCTGAAGGAGTTTACCATGTGGCTGTCAGAAGCGGCTCATGTCTCCAACCACCTGCAGAAACCAGATGACATGAAATTTCTAGAGAGTCACCTTGCCCTACCCTATCTTCTTCACAGACTGATCTAAGTTTATTTTGGCCACAACACAACATCAAGCCTGAGCTATTCACCCTGAATTATACCTATGTAATCCTTATGAATGTATTTTCTGGCTCCTCCAGCATGCACTGCTGCCGAAGTTGAAGAAAACCACTTCTGGGTGGAACCTGCAGTGTAGCAGTTCTGAGAATTTAAGTGGTGTCTTTGCCTATAGGTCATCCTTCATTGCTGGTAATGTGGGGATTGAGTTTTAAAAGTTACTTTGAGGAATGGGAGATTTGTAACTAATTTCCAAATACAGTCCACACAGTTCATGATTAAAAAAAAACCCCCACATGTGAATAAGTTAATAAAAAAGAACATAAATTTTATGCAGTTACTCATAACTTTATACAATGATTACATGTAACTACATTGTTATTACAGTCTCAAAATTGCAGTATAATTATATTTAGTTAATTCCAGAAGCAATTGCTGCGTGGCCAGAATTCATTTATATAAACCTAGACTAAGCATTGAATTGACTAGGAAAGTGAGGTAAATCTAATTGAGATAGATTGTGCAAACCTAATCAACAGGGATACTTAATGGCAAAGAGAACAAAGAATTAAATAAAGCAATGCAAAGGCTATTCAGAAGAGTGGATATATGAGATAATAGGCCTCTCCATCTCTGATGTCATCTGTCTGATACAGTGACTCGTTCCCTGGTATTTTGTTAGTTAGCTGCTGGTTTGCATTACATATATTTATATACACACATGTACGCTCATGTTTGTATGGAGGAAACATTTTGCCAATTCTGTATGGGGTTTTATCCTGGCGCCACACATCCCACTTCCAAATGCTGCTGCTTTGCTAAAATCAGGAGGATGATTAAACACTTATTTGCTATCCCCATCTCATTTATGATTAACTGTTATGATTCTGTGATAAAATCCTGATGAGCCAGAAGAACTTGAAGTTTGCTCTTAAGCATTCAATTTAGTTGTCTAAGGGGATCTTGTGTCATTAGAGGTGCCATTGGGTACTCAAGAGCTGCATGGGGCTGGAAAGTACAATGTGGGATCTAGGGGAGTATCTTCTGGTCACATGTGAAGGCCAGGTGTATCTTAAAATATCATTAAATGACTATGGGTTGGCAACTGAATCAAACTATAGGCTACGTTAACCTGATGGCTGAAAAGAAGACCATTTCTGTATTTCCTGCTCTGAGTGCGATCTCCCAGGAACTGCTAGGGAGCCTGAGGGTTGTACTTAGGATGAATGTTGTTATATCAGCTGATAATTTCCAGTTTGCAGAACACAGGATAGATTTGACTTCATCCCTTGATTGCATCCTTTGATTACATCCCTTGACCCAGCTACAGAGAAAATGGGAAGCACATAGCAACTTTCCATCAGAGAGACCCTGCATAGCAGGGTATTAAAATGGTTTTAATGTAGGGGAGAATTTGAAGTAAATAATATATAAGGATTTTTTAAAGAAGGAAATCTGAAAAATCAGCTTGTTCTTGTAGGTTGCTTTCACTTTTAAAAGCCATAAGTTCATATTGATCTCCCTGTTAGCACATGCATGATGTTTATTGCTTTACAAATCTTTGCATTGGTGTGAATCTTTGTATTGGTGTGAATCTTTGTATTGGTGTGATATTATTTTTTCTTTTTTTCTTTTTTTCTTTTTTTTTTTTTTTTTTGGTATGCTGATCTGACACTTAGTCATATAAAACATCAAATTTTGCTGACTTTCCATACAGATCTTAGACTATCTTTTGGTGCTTGGATTTCAGGTACATATCTGAATACTGCTTGATATTTCTGAAACTTTAAAGCGAAACTTTCTTGTTTTTATATAGCGGCATTGTGCAACTGATGGACTCAAACTCATTGTTAAATAATGCCTCAGAACAGGAGGAGAGAATATGCATGGGTGGAATTTTCATCCAAAATTGAGATGTGGAGAGGTAGAGGCTGAAAGAGATGGAAGCCCTATTTTTGATGGCAGAAGCTGCAGTACTGAAGTGGTGAATTTAAGAAACTAGAGGCAGATGGGCAGAGCAGATGATAAGGAGACCAAGGAAAGTCAGATGTTCACATTTTATAATAAACACAAACAGCATATTATTTCTCTGGTGTTCATTATCACTTAGGAGTTAGAACTGCTGACTGTCATGCCAGAGGAGTGCTTATACCATTGGTTAGAGATACAACAAAGTTCAAGCCTGTTAGTTCATAAGCTGTGAAGTTCTGATTTTGGAATCATACCATAAGCAGAATGAGCATAACCCCGAGTTTAAAAGAAAAAACACTGATCTAAAGAGAAATGTCTTGTTACTTAGAATTATATGCATATCCTGGAAATTTGACTGCTTGTGGATGTATAGAGAGAAAAGTTGCAGCTTAAAAAAGTTGTATTGACGTTTGGGGGGATTATTTTGGCTATATGAACACTGATCAATGGATCCATATGTTATAGTTGAAGAGGTTGCTTTTTCAGTAAAATAAGAAACCAGATATGGTGTACATGGTAAAGTTTAGCAAGTATTCACAGAGATATACAGCAAATTAACCTTTAACTTTTACTAACCTTAGAAAAATACTTGGGAGAAGATAGAGCAGTGCTTCCTATGGTGATTCGGGTTTTCTCTAAAGTATTCATACCATTGTGGATGCTTATGTTAAAAAATTTGTTTGAACTTTCCTATGATTCTCTTTTCATGACATTTATCTTTAAGGAGCAAAAAAGGATGGTACCACCCATACATTTGTGTTGGAATTATGGAACTTGTAAGGAGTCATAATCCAGATAGTTTATTAGAAATACGTAAAAAATTTTGTTGACTTACAGCGTTACTATGAAATATAGCAATAGCCATAACTGTGCATTAATCAAAAGAGAAAAATCGAATGTCACCAGAAATACTGGCTCCTTGTTACCCACCTGACCAGACTTTGAGGAGGAGCTGAAAAAGAACGTTTTAGGGGCTCTGCGTACATATGATGTATTCCTCAAGTGTGGCAATGTGAATTCAAAGAAGGTGACTGAAAAACCCAGCCAAGTGGCACGTGATGCTGTATCAATGCACAGGATTGTAATGCTTTTAATCTCTAGACCGTTGACCTCATACATTTATGATGTATGTAGTCAAGCAGTAGCACAGAGTGCTGATTGGAATGACTAATAATTCCAGTGGAGTCATTACAGTGTAACAGTGTCAACACGTACTGCTAGGAGACTCTTAATCCTTGGACCATTAATATTGCAGTGCATGTAACGGTGTCGCATGTCAAGTTATACCACTAGCCATGCGTGGTACTCATCACTGCAATCAAAAGACACAAGGTTGTGATACTTGCCGTTATCATCCTAGCGTTTTGATATTACTTGGCTGATGTTGAATACCGTTCAGATACAGAGAGATGGTCACAGCACATGCGCGGTTAGCTGAGAGCTTGGCTATGAAACTCGGGCATACTGATAAGCATTTACACAAGTCACTCAATGCACATGCTGAAATTATTCGTGCAAGCAGCTATGGCAGCCCAAAAGAATAGGGGTTAGATAATAGCTAGTAATATCAAACGTTTTACTGTGCTGCCAAAACCCCCATACATTATGAATTTACAGTATCTGTGGATTACGTGGACGCTGCTGAGAATTACGTCAGATCTGACACAATATAGGTCGAGAATGCCTAGACGACATTTTAAACAGTCCTCAAAACTCCTCTTTGTCATCCATGTCAGAAATAAAAGACCTTTAAATCTTGACCCAGCCCTACTGGTAGTCTATGGCTGTATGCAATCGTAAACACTGAACTGCAGATTTATGGCCTCTGTGCAGGGTGCTCTCCCAGCGTTGGAGTCAGCCTCTCAGCAGATCTCAGCTGCCACAGGACTGGAGGAACAGAGAGGCCCAACAGCAGATCTGGCTCTGAGGACTCCCTTGCTGAAGCCCCAAACACAGCTACTGTTGTAGCTTTGTACTGCTGGTACTGTTGCTTTGAAGTAGAGTTTTGGGGTGCTCAGAGCAGATATAAATCAGGCACTTACTGTGCTTATTTTCTATGACTTTCTATCGTGGTACCACAGGAGTAAATCTGAAGTAATTCCAACAGCTTCAGTGTAGTTCTTTTAGATTTATACCCACATAAACAGGAACCCTATTTGCCCATTGTTTCTAAAATATGGTGTTTCTCTTTCATATCAAACTTCAGTGGCTTATTTTATATTCCCTTACATCACATTTTATCACAGATAATCCAGGAATATTGTTTCTCTGAGTAATAAAATTGTTCTTTAGTGCATGACCAGAGTAAGGGATATTGTGTCTTTTAGACATCACGTATAGACAAGAACATATAAATGAGAGTTAATAACCATCAAATGTGTCTATTTCCTTTTCCTATAAATTACAGCATGCTTTCCTACTGAATTTTGCAAGAAGGAAAACAGACTCCCTCCTGCTGATGTGGGGAAGCAATGCTAAATCTCCCTAAAGATTCACTCTGGCTTCTTACAGCTGTATGTTAGTACCTTTTTATATGCAATTTTACTTCATTTAGTCTTTAAGGTTGTGCCTGAGGTTAGTTTAAAAGGTTAGTTAAATGTTAATGGATGTTAATGCTGCAATTAAATTGTTAAATCAATTGAAAACTGTGGCTCCATCTCTATCTGTGTTAGTGCCGGCCTGAGTTGCATTGGCGTATAAATTAAAAGCTGTAAATCTAGTGAAGTCTAATTAGAGACCAAATTTCTCATTTATCTTATTTTCACAGGACTGTAAGCACTGATAGATAATCAACGAAGGGCTAAAACTTTTTAACATTAAAAAACTATTTTATCTATTTCAGGACTCAGGTGACTGATTATAATTCAGATCCAATTACTGTAAAAGGTCATATGTGAAATGAAGTTCTTAGAGACACTACAAGTTTTATTTTACAAGTTTGCATACAGTGCTGCAACATCTACATCCCAAAAAGCAAAAGTAAATACACTGTACAAGATTATATAAAAATGCTCTTCAATTAGCCTCCCTCGTGTAACCCTTCGAAGTTTGTGATCTTAATACAGTAGCACATCTAGTCTCTAATGCTGCAGCCCACGCTCAAACTTCCTAGGTTACGCATGTGCGTAAGAACCTTGTTGGTTCTCGCCTTCAGTAAGTAAAAATAATTAGCAATACACTTAAATACATTTGCCATAGATACAGGGTTACAAATGCTTGAATTGGTGAGAATGATTATTTCCATTGTTATATTAAATTATCTACTGGCAATCTGCCATTTAAAAAAAAAGAAAAAAAAGCCCAGGCTATTTTATCTAGGAAGGTCTGGAGGAAAAGGAGATACCGATCTTAATCCATTTTGCAGTGCCACAGTTTTGAGGATGTTTTCATACAATAAAAACACATGCTACTTAATCTTAGTTCCTCAAAAGTTAAAAGTGAAATTTGATCATGCTGCTTCTGTTGGCTTATTTTTCCAACACCCCCTGTGATTCTCCAAAGTGTAGATCTTAAAGCTGCAAAAAGGCCAACAACAGATTGCAGTATGAGCATAGGGAGCAGCATCAAGACTCATTAGTTTACAAATAAACCACAAGACAAATGTTTAAAATGTTTGTAGGTTCCAAATCACAGTTCTAAAATTGCATCCTTTTGGTCATGTAGGAGTGTTAGAAATGTTACAGTTTTACATGTTGATTTCTTTTTTAGTGACTGTTCTTGGACGACTTGGGGAAACATGTTTTGCTTTGGGGAAAAAAAAGTATCCTCTGTCCTAAGCAGTTAAGACTTCACGGAAAGAAGTTATAAGCTAGTATTCTGCTAGAAGGCCTTCTTCCAAAGAAGCATCAGCTCATGTCCTTTCTAGTGACTTCAGCTAAATTTCAACATTCATTAAAACACAAAAAGAGATCAAATCTGAGAATGAGCTGCTGAATGACTTGAATGTTTTGAACTTTTCTCTCTCCTAATTTTGTCACAAATTCAGATCTTCTGAAAACATCTTGATCACAGACTCTGTAGGAAAAATGCCACATTAGGTTGTGTGTCCCCTAGAGAAAATGAAAGGATGTTCTGGTTTTATTCCAAAAGGTGCACAGGTTTCCTGACAGCATTTTCTTTCTTATTTGCATCAGTTTCAGTACTCACAGACATGATGCACCACATTGCAGGAAAAAAAGTTGTAAATGAATCATAAATAGTCAGATATCTTCAGTGATTTAAGTGGGGAGACCAGCTGTGTACTATTTTGTTAAATAGTACTTTTCCAATGATTTTGGTCCCTGATTAGTTTATCTTTCAGAAAATTATTTGTCTTTTTTTATCATAGAAATTCTGCATCTTCATAAGAAATGAACAGGACCATTGGTAACAGTTATCATAAATCAATTCTGTTAAAAATATTATCTTCAAAATTGTAGCTTTCTTTGGTAAAAAAAGACAGCAAAAAATGACAATAATTTTTGTCCTCAGGGTAGTGAATTTCTGCCTTAAACAAGACATGGTGTCATAAAGCAGAATATAAAAATGATAGCTGATCATTAAATAGCAAGTTTCATACATAGAAAATGGAGCTCTTAGCAAAGATGACTAAACAGCTTTATTTGTTTCCTTAATACATCTCCTCTCCTAGATACTGATTTGTTAAAATATACGTTAACTTTAGCTCACCTTGTAAATAGTAGTCTAGTTACACCGAACTTTCTCTACTACTTTCTTAAAACTTGGCTTTTGATAACACCACTGTTTAATTTCAATAGACATTTGAGGAAGAGTCATGGTCATTTATGTCAAAAGAAGGAACAACACAGATACAACAAAATGCACTGTCAAGTCAGTGACTAATTGCATTGTAAAATATAAGCTGAAGTTAACACAAGAATCGGAGACGTCTGAGTATTTCCCCATAGTAAATCTAAGACCTGTTTGGTTCATAAGGAATACTCTCAGTCCTCTAAGAACTTGTAGGTTGGGTAGGTTCTTTGCAGGCCGATTGACTTGGCGAAGGAGACTTTAACTGCTGACAAAATACTGGACTTGTGGATGGGTTCCTTGAATGGGGTGTGGGAAGGAAGAGGTACTTCCTTGGGAAGTTGATTGAGAGGTCACGGGCTGATGTGACTCCTAGCATTTATTATTTGAAGGGATCATGAAATTGAGATGCAGGATTAAGGGACAAGTTATACATTTGCCCTACAAACTTATGCTTTGCATGTTTTGCAGTAGATTTACAACAATAAATACCTGAAGCTAAACAGTATTTTTCCATAGAACAATATAATGGTATCACTTCATGAAAACTCACTCTGGTATGTGTTTCTGAAGAACCTCAACAATATCCACAAATGAAAGGATACTTTCTTTTTTCATTGTTCTTGTCTTGTTGGCTTTCATTGCTGTTTTTATTTTTATTTTGGGAGGCAGAGGAGTTCTTATCTTGCTTTGTATGCCTTCACTGTGCAGTGTCATTTCTGGACATAACAAAAGTATTCCAGCACCATACTGTGGACTCGGTGGGAAGAGGGCAAAATTTGGAGCAGTTGAAAAAAGACTCGCCATGTTCATTATCTCAAACTTTATTTTTCTAATTCTGTTCTGATCAAGTACCGAATGGCTACTATTTGAAAGCTTTTCTTTTTCAGATTGAGTCTCCCCAGACTAACTCAGACACATAAACTTTCCTCTGATTTTGTAGCCCTCAAAGAGTTCTCCAGGAAATTTTTTCTTCCCTTTCTTTTTGTTAGCGTTCAGCTTTCACATAGATTTTTGGTGTGTGAATGACTGAAGAGAGGCCTTGATTTTGTGATTGGGTTAGATGTTGCTCTTGGTCTGTCTAATTCCATGGCTGTAGTACATACTGCATGAAACTTCAGGGGAGAGGTGTTACATACCTGTGTGAGAGACATGGTTTTATCAGTTTTATCCGTGGCAGAGTCAATCTGACAGCTGCTTCCCTTGGGCCAGCACAGGTCTCTATGGGCCCTACAGTGCTGCTTCAGGGAGCCTCATGGGCAAAAAATTCTCCCAACTAAAGTAATAAGTCATTTTCCACTGGACTTTATCTGTAAGACAGTGCAAAACCAACCACTACCCTCTGTGCTTAGGAGGGGAGTTATGGGGAAGCATAACTCTTGAACACTAAGTGTTCAAGAAACGTGTGGATGTGGCGCTTCAGGACATGGTCTAGGGGACATGGTGGCGCTGGATTAATGGTTGGACTTGATGATCTTGAAGGTCCTTTCCAACCTAGTGTTTCTGTGATTCTGTGATTCTGCATCATTCCTTTTGGTAACATTCAACACCTACGATCACTCAGCAGTATCATAAACCTGTGTCCAAAAGAGCAGCTTCTTTGAGAGGTTAAATTTTGTCGGATGGGGTATACTTACTGTTACCAAAACCAAATCAAACCAAAAAAAAATCCCATGGCAATATGAAACAGTGGTCTTTCAGACTGGATTTTATCTGATGGTCACCACCTTGTCTATTGCGAGCTTCAGCAGGATTTCTGTAAATAGCTTGGTGCTATTTGCTTGCTGAGCAAAAGCATCTCTACATGTCTGGATCAAAGTACTGTTAAGAGAAAACATTTACAAGTCTAAGTTTGTTCCCCAGTGGGTAATATACTAGGAGGCAGATAAAATCATCATGCAGTCTTTCATGACTGGCCGTGTCTGCTAGCACAGCAGTGAGTGCTGGATGTCTAGATAAAAAGAGGAAGGCACGGGAATAGCAGGGGATACTGCAGATCAGCACGGAAGTACGTTGATAGAATTACTGCCCATAAAGGGAACTTGGACCGCACCTGCCTGGAGATATCTGACACTCATCGACATTGTCATTGTCTTGCTTTCATGGGAATCAGATATTAATTTTAAAAAGCCTAAATGCAAGCTAAGAACAAGAGATAAGTGTATTGTAAGCTGCTGCAGTGGTTGTGTGACGCTAGCAGCGGGGCTTGGCTGGAACCTCCGCAGGCCTGTTGTTTGCTTCAGTAACTATGGGAGAATGAGGAGGGACAGAATGTGTTAAGCAGAAAGCAAAAGTACTGGGAATGCTGCCCATCCGTTAGGACCTGATAGTGGGATGGCTCCTGGGAGAGATTCTTGTCTGTGACTATCCGACCTCTAAACTGTGATGATAAACAACAGAACTTGAGAGCAAGGCAGGTGACATCGAGTGCCTGATTCTGGAGATAGCAGCTCCCTGTGAAAGTCAGTTTTCCCTCCTGCCTTCCAGGAAAGTGTGTCTCAGCAGCTCCCTGAGACAGGAATTCCTTTTTCTTCCCCCCCCCCCCTTTTTTTTAAATTGTGGTGTTTTTCTAAATGACAGCTATTTGTGGTATGATCATCGGGAGTTCCCCTTCCCCCCGTGCCTCAGCTGCCCGCTGCCGGGCAAGCGGCAGCTCTCTCCGCTGGCAGCAGGGGCCGAGGCGGTTGCTTGCAGCAGGGAGATTCGAACGTTTGGGCGATCCGGCTGTTTTCAAACAATCCAGGCTCCTGCAAGCCTTACCAGCTGTGACTAATAGTGAAGGGAAGGGGGAAAGAAAGCTGCTTGGGCCTGCAGGCTTCAGACAGGCAGGCTCTAGGGGAAACAAGAGAAAGCCATTAACTAACCACAGTATTATCTTGATTCTCTCAGAGAAACGAGCTAGGGACGGCTAATGAACTAGCCTTAACGTTTCAAACTGAATGCACCTCTGGGAGCTCTGCTAGAACAAACAGTGTGACAGATCAATGTCTGATGCCTATATGAAGAGAAAAGGTTATTCGCTTCTCTAAGGAATTATAGGATTAGTATATCGCTATGATACACTTTGTAGCCTTTTCAAAATATGGTTTTATGTGTTGTGCTTATTTTTATTTTCTAAGTTGTAAACTCCATTAGTGTGAGCAATAAAAATGAAAAGTAAGGAAATTCATTCTTTTCTGCCCCTCTCTCATTCCCAGGATTCCCAGAATCCTTAATGTCTGGGAGCTTAAACGTGCATTATTTGACTGTTGTACACACCTTGTCCAAGGAGAGAATCACCTTTAGAATTTTTTTTT
Source organism: Phaethon lepturus (assembly GCF_000687285.1). NCBI lineage: Eukaryota > Metazoa > Chordata > Aves > Phaethontiformes > Phaethontidae > Phaethon > Phaethon lepturus. Next base: position 108,911 of record NW_010565741.1, read on the forward strand.
TTTTAATTCAGTTTAGAGCAGTGTCACCTGGTTGAGACCCTATGAAAAGTCTTGACAGGAGGCAGATTCTTAATAAAAGGGACCTTGTGTGGGGAAGGTTTCACTTACTTTCTGCTGCTGGCAGTGGTGCCTTCTGTGTCCTTGAGCAGTTCAGGCTCTCTCAGCTTTAGATGCCCACCTTTAAAACGGGAGAGTAAATCTTCCTTTCTGTTACTGCTTGCCTGTCTTTTAGGTTGAAAAGCTCTTTAGATGGAAAGCTCCTGGACAGGATGTTCTTCCTATTTGTACTGTACCTAGCACAATGGGCCTAGATGCCAGCTGGGAGTTTTTGGCAATTTTATTAATACAACAATAACCTCAAAGTGTAACACATTTTGTAAAAGAGATGAGAGGAAATGACAGAGGTGAAGGTGGGAGCTGGAAGTTGTTTACCATACAAAATGATTAAAATTGGTAGGCTTTGTGGGCTAGGAAGAGGTCAGGTTGACTTATCCTTCATCCTTCTGCCTTGTCCTTTGGTGCTTAGACCGATACTCAGCTAAGGGGTTAAATAGTCCAAGTGCAGCAGTCTTGCCTTCTCAACAGGAGACAGAGTTGTTTTTAACTGCTGTGTATGATTTCACTAAATCCTTTGATATTGGCATTTTTCTTTAAAGCTGAAGCTCTTGAAAACTATTTTGATCAATTACCTCATTCAGGAAGCTGCTGTACATATTTAACCATAGATACAAGCTTTGGTCAAGCTATCAAAGTAATTTTCATTTTTACAAATTATTACTTTAATGGGAATTAGATGACAAGTGAGTTATCGTTTCTTTAAAAAAAATCTCCAGGTGATTTGTCAAGAGATAATTGTCTGAGTATCAGCATTTAAGGAGGTCTGTATTTCCTTTTAGGAAGGAAAAATGTTAAATGCTTAAATTAAAATAATATTGTAACTTAGAAAATGGAACAAAATTAGCTTTATCTCCCCCCAGTTGTACCTAGGAATTAAGTCATAAAATGATACATATATCCCAACTTAATTGCTTTGTGTCAGATTCCGATATTTTTATTCTGGTTCAGTAGCTGTTACTTCATCCATACTTCTACTGATGTCAGTGGAACTACACATGAAATAAAGAATGATTCAGTGTGAGTAAAGCCGTCAGAGTTTGGCCTTTTGAAGTTAATGTGAGCTTTGGTATTGAGTTTGCTGGAGATGCGCAATTGTTCTTTGATCATCTTCTGAAAACCATAGTTGAGCTTTGTAGGTTTTAAACAAACATAGCACACTATTGTTTGTTTCAAGACAGATACTACAGAATTTTTCATATAAGCTACACAGTTATTTGTCCTGGATTTTGCATTCTGTCACAAAACCCCCACAATTTGTAAGCTAATGCTTACTTTTAGAATTAATTTTCTAATGCAGAGTTCCAGCAATAAGTTGGAAAAAAGTAATCATTAATACCAAAAAAGAAAATGACCGATTTCTGAACAGCTCTCCTTTATTTATGTGTTTTAAATCACGGTGACCCTTCTGCAGCTGTTATAAGTTGGGGGAAGGAAAATATGATTAGGGAGGTCACAAGATCCAAATTTCCTCTATGTGTAAGAGAATGAGGGTTGATTATTTCAGGAGATATGAAATATAATATTGTGTTTTAAGTCTCTTTCTGTGTGCACTCAAGCAAAGCTCTCATTCAGAACTGAGTTGGGAATTGGCCCAGTCATAATGAAATGTGAAATCTTCTAGTCATAGGAATTCAAACAACTTATATGTACAAGGAGGAAAAAATCTAAATTGATGTAAAATGTTAATGTCCTGGAAAGGTGGGTGGAAGAAGCAATTCTTGTTTGCTAAATTTTTTTTTAAAGCCTCCACAAAGCAGTAGTATTTCCGTGCAAGGCTAACTAAGCTTATTTTGTTATTTACATCACAAGTGGTCTGTATCATGCTGATTTTACTCACGTAATCTGTCCCAAAGTAACTATTCATTGTTATCCCTCTCTCGTCTCATTGAAGGCAACTCAACCAGGTGTCTGAGTTATGCAATTTAGAACTGGAAAAAAATTTCTCAACAGTCTCCTCATATTTGCCGCTGATAGACAGCCGCGACTTCTCCAGACTCGGTGACTCATTGTAACTTACTAATAATGTTATCATAGCTGTGCCTGTCTGAAGATATCATCAAGGCAAGGTTTGCAAGGAGAGATATTAAAGATTTTGCTACTTCCCTCAAATTTTGTCCTAGTAGCTTAAATAGAGGAAACTGAAATGTCCTTTTATTACTATACATATACTTCCTTGTAAAGATTATACTTTTTCTCAAATTCCTGGTAACAAGAAGTAATTAAGAGCAAACTGTTTTGGGAACAATGTCAGGCTATTGTATCAGCCCAGGTCCTTCATTATGTGCCCCTAACTGTTACCATGTTCCAGAACTTCCCAGTAAAACATGAAGGAGTATGTGAAATCTCCCAAACCCAATACAATGGTCAGTAAGAGTTTTCCAAATGAATTAACTGAATAAAAATTTGGTCCAAATTTCCACTGAAGTTAGAATGGACTTGGGTGTTTACATGGACTCTCTAGTTTCATTTTCATTTTACTACTTTAATTTTGTAACAACCAATAGCACTTTATGCAGCCAGGAAGCTCATTTTCCAACAAAAAGACATTATTTCCTTCTCCAGATATGTTTGAATGTCTCTGTTACACACAAACAATTTTGCCAAGTAGAACTTTGGCAATTTATAAAATAAAAAACATTTTCATTGAACTCCACCTTATACCAAATATATAAAATACCCATTTTAACATAGGGCAAAGATTTTGTAATGTTTCAAGGTATTACAAGGTGTGTTTATACATTCTTTTCCTGTCTCTTGCTTAGTTTGGACAAGGTCAGTTCAAAAGTCCTTGTTTATATGCTTTTCAATGGTCTCATCTTACTTTTGTGTGTGTGACGCAACTGGAGAAAGGTTACCCAGTGAGACCATTTGCTGTATGGATGAACTTGTAGACGATGGTGTATCAGGGAGCTTCTAAAGGAAATATTATATGGTCCATCAAGGCAATCTCAAATTTCCTGATTGCATATATTTAAATAGGATAAGCTCCAGTTACTTAAGTACTTGTTTTGGCTGTAATGGAAAATAGGAGACTAATGTGGACCATAATGCCTATCTCATCTCAGCCCATCAAGGTATATGAAAATAAATCTAAATATCTATTATTAGAACAACAGGGATGGTGGGTGAAGAATCAAGTCTATGCAACTATAGACAGAAAAAAAAATAGTTTAGCTGCATTGGGTTTAAGATTATACCTGTTCATTGAATACATTCATCAGTGTCTGGTTTTGTATTTCTTCTTCCTCATGATACCCCAGATAAGAAGTAACTAAGTCTTAATGGTTTTAAAACTTTCTGTCTGTAACCATAAAGTGACCATTTACAAATTGGAATGCATTGTTGAGTGGGGATCCAGTTCCTTGCTCTGCCAGGCCTGTCAGTGCAGGTAGATCTTTGAGTTAAGACAACAGCAGACTGTTGAAAAAGGTAGATTTTGTGTGTGCGCGTGGTTTGGTTTTTTTAAGCGGTATGCATGTTAGGAGTTTTATCAGAAGACAGCTGCTTAGAACAGCTGTCTGCTTATGTGCCCATCTTAGGAGAGAATGATTAATGAATTCACTTGGGCAGTGAGAAACTCAGTTCACTGATCCATAGTTTCAGCACAGGTATTGATGTGAAACTAATGAGAAATTTGATGCTCAAATTTGAATGTTTATTCCAATTACCAAACAACAGATCTAAATTAAAAAATAGCTTGAAACCTTAACCTTTTATTAGTAATGTAGAAAGCTGAACTGTGGCTTTGCATCACGTGATGCCATCTGAAGACTCGATGCACTACAACCTACATTGTTTTGGTGGAAGGGAGACAGAATGGCTTCTCCTGATCGACTCTTCTACCTGATTGACTACCTGATAATTGGAATCTTTTTCCTCCCGCTCCAGTTTTTAACTTGCATATTTTTCCCAGGAATTAAGCATGCGCTAGGAACTGAGCTGTAGGCATCCCCTACAGGTTTATTAAAATACTACATTCAATAAATTCTTAGAGCTATGGTTGCTATCTGATTGTGGTGTAGTGCGTGGGAGTCCTGGGCAAGGTCTGCCTTAAAATGCTTACAGTCTATAAGCAAAGGATAGAGGAAAAAAAGGTAGATACTAGCTTTAGTTCATAAGCAGGAAGTTAAGGCATGGAAAAATTTAATGACTTGTAGAAGGTTATATACAAAGTTTGTGGCAAAATTTGCAATTGACCTTTGATCACTGCTTTTTCAGTCTGTGATGAATTGCTGTTTCCCTTCAAAACTGACTTCTTACAGTGTTTCTCTTAGAAGGGGCTAACAAGAACTCTTGAAAGTTACTTGACACACTCAAGTGGTCCTGTCTGCTAAAACCTGGTGTTTCTGCAAAGGATAAATGCCTATAATTTTCATATAAATCAGTGGCAGTTTGTAACTCTGTATCTTGCACAATCAAGTAATTTAAAAACAAAATTAAAAGGAAAAATTTTAGCATTTTAAAATAGGAGTGATTCCTGGAAGTACTTATGGCTAAGGAGGAATTTCTTTGGCAAAATTTATTAACTGCACATTCAAGACTGAACTTGGAATCTCAATACACTTTTCTTTAGATGTCTGCTGTGCTAGCTTTTTATTGCTTCATGTAGATATTCAGAAATGTGGTAGTAATCCTGTTCTAATAGAAATAAGACAATGCACTGAAGATGTACAAATGTTGCCAAATTCTGCAGAATTGTTCTATCAAATGTTCATAAAAGAAATAGAAGATTTTGCACTGATTATTGTTCAAGGATATCTATGAACAACTCAAATGCCTTTCCAGTACTTGAGCTCGCATGCATTTGGTAGCAAGGCAGTGCTGGGGCAGGTGCTGCTTCCTAATCCACATGACCGGCTCTTAGCCTGTGAAGCTGATGGTGTCAAGTCCCCTTCACATGCAGCTGTGGTGCCCCACTTAGCCCATCCACCAAGGAATGGCAGCACCCATGGCAACTGCTGTTGTTTGCCTCCTCTGAAACATTCGCAAAGCTGCGCTTGGTTCTGAGAGTCGTGGCATGTGTCTTGTGGCGCTTGGCCACATGAAAATTGCAATGGGTAGGTCAGGAAAACTATGTCTTACGGTAGAGTTTAGGTCAAGCCGCAGGTGTGAAAACAAGCAGAGGTTTGTAAAGCAAACAACACGCAACAAAAGGTCCATACATTTCTGAGAAAACTGTGTAGATCTGGATGAAGTTAAAATTAAAAGTGAATGTGCAAACATTATTTTTAGGGTCATATGACTATCAATTAACTCTAACACTTTTCAATTTAATCCATAGTGGAAAAATGTTTAATAGACGGTATTAATCTCTCTTTCCTATTTAATTTTAGGAAGATAAGCTGTTAACTGTTTCACAAACTATCTTGCCAATGTGCTCACTTTTGGTGAAATTCACCCATTTGGGATCAGGATCAGGGAAGTCCTCGCTTTGTTAGAAAACTCCTGGCCCTGGGAGATACTAGTGGTGAACAAATACATAGAGGATCATGACTTTGAGGAGTCCTGTGCTGGGACAGACATGGTCACCAGATCTGCATTCATGCGGATTCCTAATCCATGCATTTCCAGAAAGAATTGGTCATTGATTGCTCAGGCCAGTGCAGATAGTTCAAGCATTTTTGTACATTTTTTTAATGGGTGTGGGACTGGGCATAAGCTGGCAGTACCCAGGCACTGAAGCTTCAGCCATGTGTTCAGAGAGTATGATTCTGTTCCGTTTCTCTGAAGGTCCCCATTAATTTTGTGGAGCCACTGTGAGGATTAGAGCACAATTTCCATCTTGTTCCCATCAGTTATTTGTATTCCAACATCAGCTGGAGACCTTTGTCAAGAGCTAGACCTTGTTGTACTTGGTGCTATGTATATCCATAGCAGATGGCAATTCTTTCCCCACAGATATTACAGTTTATAAACTTTGAGGTTTAGACATATCCGCTCTATGACATATATAATGACAAATTTCATTGTTGTTTTAAGTCTAGCTAATGCCTAGAAAAATGCTGCTGGACCAGTCAGAATAAGGGCTTTAATTCTCCTGCTGGGTCTCTCCCTGTTGTGTTGTTTATTTGTTAAAAAAAAAAAAAAAAAAGTGCTTCTATTTTTTGTTTTAACTTCCTCTTTTCAAACTGAAGATTTGAAGCTTCTTGGAATAAAAAAAAAATTCTTTAAGCCTCTGTAAAGCAAAGAAAACTTTGAAAAGAAATGACCCGGTCCCCTCTTTGGTTCACACCTATCTGGTCAAAGAGTTCAGCTCTCCGTGGAGGCTCCCAGACCTAACAGCAGTCATGCGGAACCTGTTTGCTGGCTTTCAGGCTCGGCACTTTCCAGGGTGCCCCATCTCAACACGCCTGACATTCCTGGCCTGGCAGCCAAAAGGAATAAAACCTTTGGGGAGTACCTAAAATTAAATGACTCCTTTTGGTCAGATCAAGGTTGTTCACTTCAGTAACTCTGCTGCAACTCTGCCCTTCTCTCATTTAGCGGCCCTGGAAAAGCTTATTTTCCCCCTCGCCTTTTTTCCCTTTAGGGGCTCTAAATACAGTCCTTGAATTTTTCTTAGAATGCCAAGACTAGGAAAATAAGCTTCATTTTATGAAGAACAAGAGGAAAAAATGATCAGACCCTTGCTAGTGTTCTCTTATTGTATAAAGCATTGTTTATACATGCATTCCTGTATGGATGGCAGAGGCAGTAGAGCATCCTCTTCGCTTATGTAAAGCAGTCTCTTGATCTGCCACCTCTTTAACATGAAATAAATCAAGGACAAAATGGTGTTTTAGTCCTTGTCCTACAGTCTTCACAAATGTCTCAGAGTTTGTTTGGTTTTTGGGGGCCAGCATGGGGGATGTCAGAGCATGCTTCTCTCCATGAGCTTTCCACTTCAATAGCACTTACTCCTCCTGCTCTAACACCTACCAATTTATGTGCATGTTTTTATCAAGGGGATTTTCAAAATGGTCTCTTAGCTGGAGGAAAGGCTCTGCTCTGCAACTTTGATTCTGTAAGGTACTTAAGTTTGAGCTTAACCAATTGACTTTAACAGGACTGATATCTGAAAATTAAGCATGTGCTTAAATAAGTTGTTCAGCTGGTACTCGTGCTTGAGTTACATGTGTAAGTGGCTGTGCTAATGACTTCTGCACAGTAGGACACCTTTTTTCTTTACCCTGGCATTTTCCTCTGTCCACAGCCACCATCTATTTATTTTCCTTTGCCACTTGGCTTCATTTTTCACCTTTTCTACTCTCTGCCCCCTCCCTTTTGATCAATTCTTTCTTTCTCTCTTTATCCTTTATGGGTTCTCTAGAGTGGAACAGAACCCAGTAATATTTACACGAGTTCAATTTTGCAAGCCCTGGTCAAATTTTTTTTTTTTTTTAAATGAGGAAGAATTAGCTTACACAAATCTACTTCTAAACATTTGGCATAAAAATTAGGGTTAAACCAAAATGATCTGAAAAATGATGAACAAAATGAAAATACTTATCAATGCCTTTTGCTAGCTGGCTTTTCTGCAGCTTTTTACATTGATGTTAATCAGTATTGTAAGCCAGGACTGTGCACTCTTGTAAAGATCATGGACCAAACTATATTTTTATTTTGAAACTAGGGATTAAGCTCAGTGACAGAAGGTCACAGGATGTGGGTTGCATCCCTGTATGAGGCAGCACTGCCCAGCTCTTTCTGAATTAAAAACTGGGGGAGAGCTAGGAATCTCTTGCAAATGCATCTCTCGGCATGGTGCCAGCCAGAGTTACCTCTGGCTTTACGCTATTTGATGCCACCATCAGGCTGCAGACTACTGACTCTTGCTGAAAGAGTCCCAGACTATAACAATCTGTGTTACTATTTTGGGATATTAGTTTGCAATTCTTGTCTGACAGAGTTCCTCAAATCTTCATGAGAAGCTCTTGCTGTCCCCTCTTAATCCTTTAACAGTCTTCAGGCTATGTTGCTTTTTGAGTGTGAATGACATCTCCACTCATGGAACAAGGGACTCAGTCTTTGTCACCTGCATAGCTGTCCCAGTGTCCCAACATCTCATTACTCTACTAAGTACTCTGCTGATGCTGCTCCCTGGATTTATGAACTAAAGAAAATGAGTGTTTTCTTGGGAAAAGCCTGAAGACATCATTACCGAAGTAGTGTCTACTTGCCCTGATGCTTGGTTGTCTTTCCCAGTCTTGTTCTTCAAGATGTGGAGATCTATTAGACACTCCATTCCTCTATCTATGTGAAGTTATCTTGATGATACCATCCTTAATACTGCAGGGAAACAGGGGTGCCAGGACATCTGTAGCTGTTATTTTCATTGATCCTTTCACTGAACAAACCACATACAGCTTACGCATAGCTTAATAAATTAGGAAGACATGACAATAGTGTTGCCATGCTTTACAGAAATTAGCAGGTTGGAAGGAATGGTGATTTTTCTAGAGGCACCTTTTTTTTGTTGTTCTCCTCCCCCCCCCCCTTGATAGAGAAATGGTCTAGAAATAAAAAAGGAAAATTTCATGTTGCATACAAAGGAAAACAAATTGAAGCTAAGAGCAATTAGGCTAGACAGATGAATAAGCTGCCTAGTGAGGTAGTTGAGTCACCATCATTAGAGGTGTTCAAAAAACAGGCTAGATAAAATCCTTGAGGGGGTCAGAGTGTATGGGAAAATCCTGCTCGATAGAGAAGGCTGACCTGACTGACCCAGGAGGTCTGCTGCTGCTTCTGCGTCTCTTTATTTAAAAACAGAGTTGAATTCAGAGAGTAAAAGAGGAAAACAAAACCCAAGCCAGGTGCCCATGTCTGGCAAAGAATTTTCTTTTGTTCTCAGTGATGAGAGTTTTAAAAAAACAAGAAAAAGAAAAAGGAAAAAAAAAACCTAAAATAAAAAATATGTGCACTGTTTGCAGAAGTGATGTGATAAAAGATCTGTGTCTCCTTAGCAAAAAGATGGAGCATCTTTCAGCAGACCTGGCAGAGCCTGGAGAGGAAATTCTTTTAGTGGGAAGAGATGGGGCACACAGGTGAGGTTATGCACCTGTGCAACGGAGAGAGAAAACAGGCAATCATCCTCTCGAGGGCCTTCTGGGAGTGGGCCTGTGCAGCCCAGCAGTAATCCTTTTGGAAATTCAGTGCCTTCATGATTTGAGAAAATTTGACCCAGTGACTGTGGTTCTCAGCTGTGCATAAAAACATGAAGATGGAAGCCTGCCTTCCCAGGGGCAAAGTCCAGCATCAACACGCTGGGAAATCCTGCGGCTGGTGTCGATCTGAGGGTCAAGCTGATGATCAGAATCAGCCATGAAGAGAGTCAGGCTTAAGGCAATAAAAGTTCAAGGAATCCCCAGAAGTCTTCAGCACGATGACAGAAAAAAACAAAAGTCACAACAAGCCAACAGAATCTCGCAGAAGGTGCTTCAGTTCATCTTTGCCGATCTACTTTTTGAGGTAGGCCTAGCAGAGGACAGGAGTCAACTGCTGAGGACTCCGTGGGACAGATTTCTTTTTTCCTCCACACTTTTGTAATACTTCATAGGGCTGTGTTTAACAACTCGTCATATCTTTGTAGTTTACCTGCCCAAAGCTTGTAGTCTCATTTGTCAGCCTGGCTTAAAATCTAGTTCTTCTCTCCCTGCCTGTGTCTGCAGTGTTCTAGTGCAACTGATGTTGAGCCATGATGCCACCAGAAAGGGGAAGCAATTGCAGCTGAAGACTTTTGAAATGCAGGTGCATGCTGGCTGTTTTCTCAGTGTGCAATTATTTACATGAATTTTACTTCTGCGGGACAGCGTCATTCCTGGGATTTAAGAGTAGAAATGCTTTTTCTTGAATGCCCAGATATTACAGATCCACAAGACTTAATTAATAGGCAAGAAAATATAGGAGGAGAGTGTTTTTCCATCTTTAACAGAAATTTGGAAACATTCTTCAGTCTTCCCACACCTCTACAGTGGGTGGTAAGAAACAGAGGGAAAACTGTTTTGTTACATGAAGAATTTTAGATTTGTTTTCTGCTAGACTCCAACTAAGATGAGACCCCCTTATATACACAATATTTCCTCAGTGCAGAATAAATAATAAAACACTCTACATTCCCCAGAAACCTTACAATATTTGAATGAAAAAAAATGGGAACAGAAGCTCTCTTCAGGTGTTATATTCGTGCCAGTGGACAACACTACTTTTCTGCTACAAATGGAGTGGGCGCTGGTGTTGTGTATGTATTGTTATCTGCATAACAGGAGCTGTGTGCGCAACAGAGCTGGGCTATTTTGCAACAGTTTGCTTTCAGAGCCGGCGGACTGGAGTCAGTGTTTATCACGAAGTTACTTCTCAGGAACTGGGCCAGATCAATACTGTATTCTTTCAGACCTCTCTAAACCCAGCAGGGAAGGCAATCACAGTGGTGCAGAACTCTGCACCTTCTGGAACAGATCAATACCCTGACAGTGCTAAGCTTTGTTCCTTCACCAGTTGTAAGATGTTCTGCATGCTCTACATGATTGCTTAAAGGTTTGTTTTCTCTTCTTCCTATGTGACAACACTGCTCCCTCCCTGATCTTTCCTAATAACATCACTGTAATTGCCTTGACATGAAATAGCAGCACAAACACAGATGCTTTGCTTTGAGGTGTTTTATCTCTTTATGAAAATTGCTATTGGTTGAGGGTGTTGATTTCACTTCAGTATGAAATCAGAGCTCTTTTTATGCCTTTTCTTATTTACATTGTTTTACTAAACATGACAAACTGATTTTGGCTATGGGGATTACTTTTTATTGCCAGGTGTGGTAGATACAATAATCTATACTGAGTAAAGAATAAACTTAAATAAGCTTAAAGAATAAGCTTAATATTAATATTCTTAATAAAGAATAAGCTTAAACTTTGCATTGCTGAAGTCTATTTTAGTCTAACCCCACTCAATCGTATCATCATCTTTGTCTTAGAAATACTGCAGGGCAAAGTTACCTTTCAACTAGTGCTAGGTGGAATAAATCAGATTTTATTTTGTCCAAGCTAGATCTAGAACTCAGGCTCCCCATTTCTTTTCCCTGATATCTGCTGTCATCTGAGCTGCAGAACTTGTAGTTTTCCTTCAAATCCACATCTTTTTTTCTCTTTTTGAGAAGTTGGTTGCATGTTATATAGTGTTAGCCAATTTAAAAGACAGTATTAGCCATTGCAAATTACCAAGCTTTTCCTCTAGAGCTGCGAAGCGCCTGTAGTAACAGAACTGTGTTTGGAAAAGGCTGATGTTCAGTGGCTTTTCATGTGTACATAACTATATGCAAATCCATAATCTAACATGTACATATTTGTAGTATAACATTCAGGTACTTGCTGCTGAAGCAGCAAAATGGAGGGTTGATTAGAGCAGGAGATGGAGCAGTCTGAAGGATGTTCTAAATGGCACATGCCACGAAGCCTCCTTAGCGATGCTCTGCTAGCAAGGAACATGGCTGTTCCGTATGCTGAAAGAAAAAAGGAAAGGGTGGTTCAGAGGACTCCTTGTTGTATTTGGACAGTTGTCAATCCAGTGGGAATCCTTTGTCAAGGATCTGTGTCTTCAGAGCTGCAGACTTCACCGCTGAAGTTGGTGAAAATTTTTCCTAGATGCCAGTGGAGGTGGAAGAGGGTTTTTAGACTAGAAGACCGTCTGTTTCTCAAACAAGAAGTAGCTCAGAGGACTGTGCTCTGGAGAGGGTCAGACGAGATGATCACACTGGTCCCTCCTCTATGTATTGTCTGTAAATTTGTAGTTCTTGTTGGGCAGATATACAAAGGGACTTCTCCGTCCAAAGTCTCTCTGATGCTTTGAATTACCACTTCATCACATGAAAACCTTCAGTGCTTAAGACTGGACCACGGGAATGTTGCTGTTTTTCTTTGATAGTTGACTTCTGCTCCATTTACCAGGTAAAGCATTAATCCCTCACAGCCCTCTCCTCATTTTAAAAGTCTTTAGCTGCAGTTCTCTGTTACGCTTTGAAAAGCATGTTGTAAGGTGTACAAATTAGAGATATACTGCCTTCAAAACAGCTGCTGCCCACTTCTGCGTTTGTGTAAAATAGGATAAGATATGCAATTTGTATGTACTGTGATTACTGGCTTATGGAGAAGATACAGCATTTCTCAACATTTTTGAGACGTTAATACAATTCAGCCAGGCCATTTTCTGTAATATGTGGTTCACTGTATCTGATGTATATTTTTTTCATCTCAGACATAAAGGTAAATCCTTTTCATTTACATAAGCGGGCTCTATAAACCAGATTACCCGAATTAATCATAGATATTTAAGCATATTACATTGCTCTGTACCACGAGCTAGCATTCCTAGAAGGTGGATCAGAGATAAGGGTCCCATAAATTACTGACCAAATCCTTTAGCCCATCAGGCTTTATTTCCACTAAAATCAGTTTTGCCTAACTAAGACCTTCTGGATTTGGCCCTGATAGGCTTTTATATTTGTACACCCTTCAGATACAAAGAAGGCTCCATGAAGCAATTGTATAATTTTTTTTTTCTATTATTAAATTCACTGTTTCAAATAAAAGTAAAAATAAGCTATTTTTTAGTAATGATGCTTTTAATAATAAACATGTGTGTTATACCTCTATCACGCTTAGCTTTTATTAGCCTATTAGATTTTATTTAACATCTCTATTATGTTATTACCGGTAAATAGATTAAATCATGAAATGTGGAAAGCTGGCTATTTTATCCTCAGGCAAAGAAAGGTCTGTGTACAGTTATTTGCTAGTATTTTGCCTCTCTGCTTCCTAGAAGGCTCTAAGTTTCCTGTGTCATTTGGAAATCAGTCGGGCTACAGGCAGCTAGCATACTTTTACATATAAAAGTATAGGGAATATTCCCCCCACACCCTTTTTTTTACCCTAATCAAACACTGCAGATGCATCTTGTCAAGAGAATGCACCTCATCCTCAGAAATCAAAGGAAAGTGACTTCAAGGAGGACAGAGCAGCACAGCAGCAGCTGACCCCACACCAGACCCCACAGGCAGGTCTGTCAGCAAAGCCAAGGAGGATACTAGGGAAGATGAGCTGACACCCCATGACACTGCTGCAGAGATTCATCCTGGAGCTGGGCATCTGGGTCCTTCAGCTGCCAAGGTCACCGGAGCAGCCAGCTCCCATGCTGGAGCGGTGAGAACGCTGCACATGTCTCAGCACTCACACAAGGGCTGAGGAGTTGGCAAAGACCGGTGCGGGCAAAGGTCTGGATATGCATACAAGTGAGACAGATTTAGACCAAGAATTAAGGGACTGAAGTATTTGCCTTACCAACTTTGTTCTTCCTGTAAATAAAATTTCTCCCCTTCCTCCTTATTATTTACTTACTTCTTAGCTTAGCCTCAGCCAGTCAAAAAGGTTTCCAGCAGAGAATCTTTCTTTACTTCTAGTGCACAGACATATGGACACATTTTTAAAAAGATATTTTAATTTCAATCTCCTTTTTAAAAAGAATTTGTCACTACTTGACATAGTCCTCACTCAGGGAGACTGCTAATGATTTCAGCAGGGTTTTCTATGAGAACTACCAGCTTTTATCATATATTGGAATAGCAGCAGGGCACAGCAGCATCTTTATTTCAACAAATCAGCAGGCTGCCGTTCAGAAGAGGTTAATAGAACAAGTAGAATTAAGTATATTCAAAAGGTGAAAGGAAATGAGAGAAAAATAAAAGATTCCTTTTCCATAATATAGTTTCTATACTCCATCTTCTCTTCCTATTTCGGAATAGCTTCAAAAGCCTAAAACAGTGCATCCTCCTCTGGTCTCTTTCAAAGCTCTGTAATTCTTATTTTCCATTTGGACTAGAAGCAGGTTTTGTCAAACTGAGCTTGCTGAACCAGAATCCTGTGCAGGGAATGGAAGACCCTCTTTTTGGTGTCAGGGTGATTGACAGCTTGCAAATATAAACATCCCTTGCTTCTGCTTTTTCTTTCTATCTTGTTAAATATGTTAAATATGTTGCACTCCACATCTTGGCACAAGAGTGGCATAGCACTGCAGAAAGAGATCTTGTGCTGTTTCAGAAGGACTTTGCTTGTGTTTGTTTTGCAGTCCAAGATTTACCCATTTTTCTGTTCCTTTCTGTTTTGTCCGTCTCATCCTTTCTCTTCGTCATCTAATAGAACCTATGATCCCCATGTGGCTACATCCAATGCTGGGGGATGCAGTGCAAGGATGCCCAGAGCAGGGTCACACAACCACATTGCATCTATTTTATTTCTTAATTATATGCATCCATACAATCTCTTACTTATACTCTACCTAACGATGAAACCAGGACTGGCAGTCCAGGTAGCTGTCCAGTTTTTCTTTTTCTGGATTATTCTGAGTTTGGACTGTCCTCCTTCCATGTTAGCTTTTTGTTTCCTCCTCCTTCATTAATCCAGAAAGAGACCCGCTTCAGTGCTGTGGTTGACCAAGTGGTTGAAAGGAACATTTAGCTTCTACCACACAAGCACAAGCAATTTCTACAAACTCTGGAATCACTCTGGAAAAGGCTGTGTTGGAAACCAGGATGTTGATGGTACAATTAGTCCAGCCTGTCTCCAGTGGTTGCCTTTGCTGGTGGCTGTCCTGGACCAAACAGGGAACACGCTGGATGCCTCACTGCAGGATGATGGCAACCACAGCCTGTCTAGGACCCTGTGTATCTCTGTTGCAGCATGCTCAACAAAAATCATAGTGTGAACCTGCCAACCTATGGGATTTCTGTGCTTTGGTATTACATGTGTCCTTTTGAGACACTTCTAACAACAGATACCCTTGAAAATTCCAGACTTTCTGTTCTATCTACAGGGTGTGCTTACTTCTATCTATGAAAGTAGAGGATAGTAACTAATACTGAAAAAATTAGTGAAGAGGTACAAAGAAGTGCATGCAACAATGAGGAAGAAAATGTATTCTGAGAAATATCCTGGTACTTGTGAATCATAGGGACTACTGATACAAGCAAAAGATGGACATCATGTGATCTGCTGGGGAGGGTCAGCAGTTTCTGTATTGATCTGGCAATTGGATTGTTTTGTACCAGAGGTGTCTGCAAATGATGAGGTAAATACTTTTGTCGTCATGTTAGTTTGTGACCTTGGGCTTTGATTCTAATCCAGTTTTCCGGAGTGGCTCAGAAATGTGTCTGACCATTGTAATGCTGAACAAGGCCTCCTGAAACAGAGAAATCTGAACAAACTCACTGTGTTTCAGGAAGGTCTTGAAAGTCAGTATGTCTTAATTAGTGGCTCATTTTTCATGGCTGCTTCAGGTCTTTAAAAGTAAAGAACACAATGCCTGCAAAGTGAGTTACAGGAAATAGAGATGGAATTTGAGAGGGAGGAGGGAATGCTTATGTCTGCCCCACACAGGTAAATGGAGTAAAAACCAAATCCAAAAATGAAATTCTTGTTTTCTCTTGAAACAACGAAGCTCAGCACTTCTGTCCTCTGTCTCTCCAGCTGGCAGAATGGATGCTAGGCTAGTTCAGTTGCTGCTGAATTAGTTTGGATAGTACAATATTGTAGTTAGTGTCAATTAGAGACTTTGAACCTAAAAAAAATAAAGCAATCAAACATTGCCTTGTCAATTAGAGACTTTGAACCTAAAAAAAATAAAGCAATCAAACATTGCCTCTCTCTGCTCTGTCATCCCCTTGTGCTCAGTCCCACCACTGAGAGGAACTGACAATTTTTCTGCCTGTTATTTTAAATTATTTAATATTTATGTTGGAGAGCTTAGGGATAGTTCTGATAGACTAAGCTAACTTGCAGTATATAGGTAAGGAAAAGCAGAATCGCTCCTACTGACGGTGATAAATTTTAGCATATGAAAACCACCATAATAAACAAAACAGTAGGGAGGAAATTGGGGGACTGTGGCCTGCCTGTGTGTGTTTCTCCTAACATCCATTGGCAAATGGAGCACACTGACCTGTCCTATATTTCTAGTGTATCCTGATGTGTATTGCCTCATTGTCTCAGAAAAGAGACAGAAGTAAAAAGTAGCAGGGCCTTAAGTTTTGTCACTACGTACAGTCTTATCTTCAACAGATAATTCCATATTTCATAGTGCACAAAAGTCTCTGGCCGTCTGTATTTTGAATTTTGTCATCTATGTTCCTAATTTATTGCTAGTATCAAGAGATTTGGGGGGGTGGAGGGGATGTCAGATTTTTTTTTTTCATTTAATCAGTACCAGGGTTTTAATTTAAATGATCCACACTGCCATTTAAAAACAGTATGGTTACCTGATGAGTGATCTTCTGCAGGGACTCTGCGGTCAGGTGAGAACATAAAGCTACCTTGACAGTATCAATGGTCACTACAAAATGAAAACTGTAGCACTAGCTAAGCCGCAGCCATTAGATGCTATCATTGGGATTTGAAATTAAATTAAGCAGCTGGAATGCCTACTATCCTGCTAACATCATCAACCATATCAAAGATAATCATTGCTTTTATTACTGCAAGCACAGGATGCGGCTGGAAGTAAAACCGCCGATTATCAGATCTCAGTTTAGCCAATTTCAACTTCCAGTTCAGAGATTTGAGTTGTCAAAAGGGACATTTAAAAAGAGATCAGTGCCTTTGAAGTGATAACACACAGGAGCCTGGGGGGCAGAGCTGCAAAACTCTTGTACACCGTGTGGACTAAAACCGCAGAAAATGTTTCCTGTTTTATAGGGGTACGGGGAGAAAATTAAAACTCTGAAAACCGTTCAGACTAGGATGTAGACAGGTTGGTGGTGTCAAGAAAAAGCCTTATTATCTCTTCTGCTTTAATGCTCTGGTAATGTTTTTTCTGGGAACAGGAGGGTTCAGAGAAAGCAGAAGTTCCAATTACTAATTATCTTCATATTCACATTGCTGGACATCACATTTAGGGCTCTGCTCTGATCTAAGACGTGTGGTTGTGAATCACCACAAGTTTTGAAAAAAACACAACCCCAGACACAAACCTGCTGTTATTGTGGTTGATACACTCAGTGAAATATGCACTTAAAAACCTGGAGTTGGAGTAGCAATGGGGGAAAGTCACTTAGCTCCCAGTTCAGTGAGGCTCTGTAGTACAGAACCAGGATTCAGAACAGATCCAGCCTTTAAGACTTACAGGGCACACAAAGTCACCACACTTTTACACCAAGGAGTAGTCCTGGTAGTAGAGATCTTGTGGAGAAAGACTGAGGAAGGTGGCTGCACTTTCCTTACAAAGCGAAGTTATGGAAGAAAACCAAATAGAGCAGAGCATAAGGTCCAGCCCAGCTTAAGTGTAGTATTGCTACTCCATTGGATCTCATATTCAGAGCAAAAGGCTCTGATAAGAATTTCTCTTTCAAAAGGAAAAAAATATTGTACTTCTTATACTGTGATCTGGTCAGGAGTGATCCTTTAAGGCACCAGTTGGTGGGGACTGCAAGTGAAAACAGGGACTAGTCCTTTGATCTGTAGCTGACTGTCACTTCTTACCAAGAAAAGCCTCTTACCTTTAAAATTTTTAATCCCCCAAAAGGAATTTTTCTTTGACAAAAAAACAATTGATTCGCTGTCTTCAGTGCAGAGGCACCCTAAGTATGGCCCAGTGTAGGAAGTGGTGTGAAATTCCTTGAGTGGCTCTTAAACCCAATGTTTCCTTGCTGTGTCCGGCTGGTCAGTTAGGTACCCACTGTGTAGGAAGGCATGGACTGTAACAAAGCCAGGAGAGACCTTTAAAAAGTAAGGTTAGTTCATCAGTGGCCCTCTTACTAGCTTAGAAGGTCAGCTCTTCTCTAGACTGTGTCAGCATCCTTGGAGAGCTGGTTAAAGAAAATAGTATAATGTGCCTTTTACAGACAGAAAAGAGCAGATCCAATGCCCTCTGAAGGTAATTCAAAGTTTCCAGTTGATATGAGCTGACACTGCATCACATCATTCCTGTACTGAAGCTCTGCATATATACTGCGCTAAAATCCACATGGAAGAAATGATTTAGTTGTCTTAGAGTACAATCCCCTTAAATGCAAAGCCCAGCTGTGAGCAGGCTTTGTGTTTGGTATCTTAGACGGCTCAGAGAGAACAGAGTCCTTGCCCACTTCCAGCTAATAGTTTTTCATTTTTAGTAATGACTTTGAGCCTTTCTGTTTTCATCACCCCAAATAGATTTATACTGCTCAGCAGCCAGTTTCAGTGTCCACGCCATGAATGCTATGAGGAATAAATGCAAAAGAGCTGTAAGCAAGAAGAAAAATTTCTTTTCCCAGGTGTCCCATAATAGTTTTTCCCAGTGTTCACCCCATTCTAAGTGGGTATTTTGTCTGCCTAAGGGCACCAGGGTTGTATCCCAGGCAACATGGGGCTGATATTTTTCTACTGTCTAATTTTGCTGGGCAGCTGAACCCTAGCAAGGGTGCTCTAGCTACATCACAGTAACCCCCCTTACATGGTGACTCAAGAAAGAAGGCAAATTTCCAGTTTGATTGTCTAATTTGTTTTTTAATAATTGCGACAGATTGCTTTATGCCTTTGAGAATGGGTCCTTGTGTGCGGCCAGGTGAGCTGTTTGCTATCGGTGTCTGCGCTAGTATCAGATAAGCAGAAAAGCCCCTCAACCTGACAATTCACTTGGGAATAATCTGATCTGGTTTGCTTTGCTGTTTCCTCTTGAAGTGGACAATGGCTTTTCCCCTGTTAAAAAGTTGACACAATGAGACAAGTGTGTGATTATTGTATCCCTTTATGTCATTTGAGTAACTTGAGATAGCCTGGTGTAATGCGAGTAATCTGTGTTCACCACCCCTTGAATCTATCTGGAGTTGATTGGCATATCTGTGCATTTTAACTTGCCTGGAAGGCTCTTATCTACTTGCTGCGCAGCATCAGTTGCAAATTTTAAACCTTTCTGTTCAACTTTACGTTTAAATATGTTACTCTTCCCCTTTCCTCTTAGGGTCTTACAAGGAGCTGGTTTTGCTTTGTTTTGTTGCTGCGTTTGTTTGAAGTAAACCCAATGACTCCTTTAAAGCAAATGAATCAGGGGAAACCAGGTAATGCAGCTGACAGACAGGTGATCCTGATAATACTGTCTGGTGCCTGATAGACTGCCCTTGAACATCTGAGCCATTCACACCATTTTAGACAGTTAACACTGGTTCTCCACTACTGAGCAAATCATTACTTTCCATCCTGACCCATTAAAGTTAAGACCTCCATGTGCCTTTCGGGTACAGCCTGTGGTTAGAGGGTGACGCTAAGGAGAGTCACCCCCTGAGAAGTGCTGCAGGCACAGTACCTCGGTGCCTCCAAGCGTGCACGGGAACAGGACCGCAGTGCCAGCCCCAGGCAGTTGCCAAAGCAACATATATTTTTTACTTGTGCTTCCCTTTGAAAAGACTCAGATTAAAAATGAATCTTGAGAATAGCCTCTCCTTTAGTGGTGTTGCACCGAAAATGCCACTTTATTTTGAGTGAAGGTGACAGAAAAGTGTGGTCTAAAGGAACAAACGTCACGCTCCAGGGAGAGAAGGGAGGAGATGAGATGTGTTTTAGAGGGAGGTACGTTGCTACTTTGAGACTAAATTTGTCCCATTGATGTAAGCTCAATTTGAAACTCTACCAGCTGCCTCAGTTTCCCCTGCTAGATGCAGAATCCTGTTCAGGAATACGTAGTGATTTTCAGGGCTTAAACCAACAGAAACCCCCAGATAAATGGGAGAGGTTTATCTTTCCTGCTTTGTGTTCATGTAAACCACAGCCACAAAATGAACCAGATCAGATAGTTAAGCTGGGTTTTGGGATCCTGACATTGGGTCAAAAGGACTGTAGCCCTGCAACACAAAACTCTGATCTGATATAACTTTACTACGCTGGTTAGAAGTTGTACAATGTGGTAACTTTGAATTGGCAGGCTTTAAGTTTTAGCATAAAAGCATCGAGTGAGAATAAACTCTGCTGAACTAGCCAGAGCATATAATAGAGAAATGTGATCTTTTGGCTATACCTGACCTGGATGAAATTTGTCCCAGTCTGGTAGCGCACAAATGTGATACAAATACTTGGGAACCTCAGCTGCAGCCATGAGATTCTTCCTTCTTCGCTGTTCTCCCAGGATCCTGTCTTGCACTCCTCCGTGGGGTGGCAGGCGGAAGGGGCAGGTGGGTGTCCCGTGCTCCCTGTCCCCAGCCAGAGGGGTGTCACCACGCAGTCTGCCCTGTAGCGCACTCCACTCTCCTTCTCGGGGACAGGAGTATCTGGTCTGATCTAGGTGGCTTCTTTGGCCCTTTTCTCACTGTTCTGCTATTTAATATAAGTTTTCTTCTTTTTAGAGCAGTGCATACAGTTTGCTTTGTCCTTTTCCTCTCAGCTGAATGAGCACCAGACCATCCTGGTAATGCCCATCGGGGCTGCTTTCCTGTCTCCTGCTCCTCTGCCACACGACCCTTGAAGGATGTGGGCTACACCTGGGATAGGTGAAGCATTTGGGGTCAGCTTCCCTAAAACTACAGCCTTCCACATCTCCTCAGGAGGCATCTCTCTTTAAAATATTTATTAAAATTTAAGACACAATGGTGGATGAGCTACTGCAGCTCTTGCTAACTGTCAGACAATGTGGCTGTAAAACAATTTCATGCCAAACTGTTCACGTTAGGATGAGAAGCTAATAAACCCACCCCTTTGAAAGCACTCCTCCTCTATATATTTGAACTCCAGAGGCTTACTCTGACTCTCTATTCTCTTTGCCTTATACACAGTGGGATCATAAGATTCACAAGTGAGAAATAAGCTGAGACTACTGTGATTAAAAATGTACAATACATAATATAACCTTCCACAACAAAATTAGTACTTTGCTAATTTAGTCCCAAAGCATATTGATTAAATGCATTTTAGCACTTCAGTGTATACTGGAAAATCCAATTAATAAAAAAAAAAGAAAATGAAAACATCCAAGTCACTGAACTCTGGATCATAAATGTTAATCCATCCTGCAGTATCTTTTGAATAGAACACACACTAATTTTCTCTCGTTGTTACAGAACAGATTTCACGTAAAGTAATGCTGCAATTGTTAGGGGGAAAAAAAGTATTTGCCATTTTGTGTTTCCGTCTGCTCTTCCTTGATTGAATTCATTAAAAATGGATTTTAATTTTTTTTTCCCTATCCATAACAACATTCAACAAAGTCTCCTTAGTGACAAACTTTTAGTATCAAAAATGCCAGAATATTTGGTTTAGTGAGTTAGAAAAAGAAGCCTTGCACAATATTCAATCACAGGTACAGAATTTCACCAAGTTTAGGACTTTGTTTGGACTATGTCCGTATTAGAGATGAAGTGAAAGAAATGAGTCTTTTACTGCTGCTGAAGACCAAGAGATCAGCTTTTCTTTGGTGAATGAGACGAACAAACTTTTCTGTTTGGCCCAAAGGCTTTGGGCCAGCAGTACCTACAGATAGGGCAAAAGATGGAGTATTCTATTTGGTACCTAAATTGGGGCAGAACCTCAATAATCCACTGGTCTATACATGCTACTAGAGCCAGCATAGAAATTCCTATGTCCTCAGACCTAATTTATTTCCTGCTGGAATTTATAAGGCTTAAATTCAGGATATTTGCTGTGAGAAGACAATTTTACAGCAAATTTCTGCACTTTCAGCAAGGCTTGGTGCAAAGAGGGTAACTGCAACTTGTTGTCAGGAATCTCTAGTGAGAAAAGAAGCCAGTGGTACTGTTGCATCCAAGATGGTGAATCTTTTTCAGCTAAGTGGCACTACCAAGGGAATGAAAACGCAACAAACAGCAGCTGAGTGGGATCATGAGGAAGTTAAAATTTCCAGTGCTCCTGAACTCTTATAATTAGTGATAGTATGATAGGTTTAAGAACACAAAGATATCCCTGTGTTGAGTATGGGAGTGTGTATGGTGAAATCATGTTTAGAGTAATAATTCCACAGGCAGCACTTTTATAATTTTAGTAGTACAATGTTCATAAAGTACCTATTAGAACGTGGTGTTGTCAAAGGGAATATTGGTGAAGAAGCATCCCTTTTGGACCCATGTCTGCAGGGAGACATGTGCAGATGTCTTTATTAGTTTCGTGTCTAAGCAACTTCCCCGGAGGGTGTGCTAGCTGTTGGGTATCAGTAGTTTCATAGAGAACCCATGAAGAAGCCCATGTGCTCTTCAGTCTGCTGGTTGTGGGTGGTCTCAAAAGGAAGGCATTTCCCTTCCCCACCCCCCATTTTTTTTGTGGGAAGAAGAGTAACTGAAGTACTATAAAAATGAAACATTGCTCTCAAATGGGCATTTATTCAGGCTGTTTTATAAATAGTTTTCATCCTTGAACAGGACAGCATTTACAAAGTTAGCCAAGTGAAAGTCTTACAATTTTATCACATTGCGGCTTGCTTTTATGTAAGTTTGTTCAAATGCATACTACTGTATGATATATTTGAATATATCTAAGGCTTTTTCACTAGACTGATATTTATATTTTTACATAGCCAAGCTTTATTGCCATTACAATAGTACTTTACTCACCAAAGAGCCCATTTGATTTCCAATGCTATAAAACTGAGTAAAAGAGTGAGGAACTAGGCATTTCAGACTATCCTTTTCTGGTATTATATGCTTTTTAATCTATGATATATCCTTACCTTTCACCCTGTCACTGTACGTAGCTGTGTGAAAAGACACAGACTTAGTACCATAATAATTTATTCCATGTAGCATGGTCGTGATATTTTGTATCATGATATTTGGGTACTTGTGGATAGGAAATATATTCTTTCCCAGGATGATACAATGCCCAATTCAAATCAAGCATGCTAATGACTTTTTATATTCTCCTTCACTTCTACCCTCTGCTTTATAAAGAACACCTAATTTTGCTATCTTATACACTACAAAGAACAGCCTAGAATTTTAAGACATCTGAGAAGATAGGAACTGGACTGATGGTGCAGAAAGAAAAAAGGAAGAATTTGATTCACTCTGTGTGTTCTTGATAGGGGAGTTGTGATGATGTTACAAACCTTAACTTGTGTAGTTCTTGACTTCTTTTGCAAAGTAAAGAACACCTACTTTGTTGGCTAGCAAGTGTTCGATTAATTTCTTCTCTGTTAGTTTAGTATTGCTCAGCACTTCATAGCACTGCTCAATAGTATTTTGCTAAAAGTCAGATAAACTGATATTCCCTCAGCCCCATCAGCGACTCAGGAACAGATTGTATTACGGTCTCATCCTAACGTAATGTATTGCTTTTATGAATTAGGAGGCCAGATACTCAGCAAATAAAAATTTACATCATTCAACATAACTTTACATAGCTTTATTAAATGAAGACCAGACCCAGAATTTCTGGTGCCATCAGTAATAAGTATATAATTTTGCATTATTTTTTTCTATTAAAAAAAAAAGAAACCATTTTTTTTTCTTATTTTGAGAGAAATGTGTGTCAAAGATGTGATATTAATTTCCTAGAAAGTAATTATAAATACACTAGTACTTTGGAAGTTAGATAGAAAGTGATAAAAAAAATTGAGATGGTAATGAATCCATTCTTTACTTATAGCCTTGATTAGCCATCATACAAAAAGCTATTGGTAAGGCCAAATCAGATTATTCCAGTTTGTTTTCTTCTATCAGCATGTGCCCAAAGAGAGTTATTAACTCATTTTGATTGTCCATTGGCAGTCCCGATGCAATATGGGAAGTGTCTGCCAGCAAATGTCCTTAAAATATGTGATTTGAAGGGGAAAAATAACTACCAAAAACACATTTTTGCCTTATCCTGTTGAAATGAAAAATGTTTTCACATGCCACTAAGGAGTAGTTTGTATATTTTGTAGAATTGGCTGTGGTGTTTGCATGGTAGTTTCTCCTCCTTCACCACCAGCATTCACAGATATCACCTACATAGGCAGGACATTCATGTGCATCTATTAATTTTTGTCTTTTTTTTTTTTTTAATCTGTAGTGTTTGGAGTTTTTTAATACTTCAGGCTGAAAAGAATCTGATAAAATCCCTTCTTTTTTCCTTGAGTTTTAAGCATAGTGTATTTGATATTTTGTGTTTTGAAGTGCTTGTCTTTTGGAATATTGTGCTTGTACACACATGATGCGCACACACTAGGACATTTCCTCTTCAACATTATATTTTCAAAACTAATCTGTCTCAAAAAAGGCAAAGGGAGAGACGGAGATTGCAAATTAAAAAAAAAGGAAATTCTGCCAACTATGTTTCCTCGAAATTCCCTGCATGACAAAATAGTAGTAATTAATAATATCCCTTTCTTAGTAATTCCTTGCTAAGGGGAGTTGCTTGTGGAGAGTTATCACACTTTGTTAAATACTTGTCATTTAACAGTCCAGAGTTGTCTGTATTTTGCACAAGGATGAAAGGATTATTAACCATATAGTTGTATCATGGGGTTTAACAAACAAATGTTTTTAAAGTCTGATTTGTGCTTAATAAAAATAGTGTTAATTCACATCTCAGGCAAAACTCAAAATGAGACCTCCAGAATTGTCCCAAAGGTGACAGCATACTCTTTTTGGGTGCAAAGACTTTCCAGTATGTTGCATGTATTTATTCAGCAGCCTTATGCCATCCCCGAGGAACTAGATTAAGGCACAGGAATAAACCCAGGCTTGAGTGATGTACAGCCCACCTCTTAGGAGCCCAGTCAGCATTTAACCACAACAGTGCACAACATCTCGGGACAAGAAGCGAAGAAAACAACAACCATTTGAAACCATATTAGGGATTAAGGATGGTAGAACCTAATTGCGTGATTAAACGTTGGAGTCAGTTTTCCTATGGTAAGAAAAAGGGGCATGGGATTTTTTTTTAATTACTAGAAATACTTAGTACTTGTTTCTTAGCTTATCAACAACATGTTGTGGCTGTGTCACGCAGAAACATTAGCTTGTGAATTAGCCCTGAGGCACTGTCCTATATACTGCTATAAAAGCGCCTGAGTGTAGGATCTACTGACTCAGAGGAAGAGTGCCTCCTACTGATTCTGCCTTCAATCCAGGCACAGACCTTGCTCCTCTGACAGGATTTGACAGGTTTACAACCCACGGGTGTGGCTGTCATAGCATCATTTCCCCCCCCTTTTAGCTTCTTCTCTAATAAACTTGTTAACCGTTTTGCATTAATAGAGAAACTTATGCAATGTGTGTCTTGCTGTCTTTGACAACTCATTCAATGTCAACCATCAACAATTTTCGTTTAATGGACACGTAACATCCCTGGTGTGATTTTTTTTTTTTTTAAACTTTTGGTGTCAAATTGATAAGCCTGTGAAATAGAATAGATACACATAATGCCGCTTTATCCTCACAATTGACAGTGAGGCAGTGAAGCAGAACCTCAAGAAAAACAACCCAGTTCTGCATGTGTAACCACACAAGGACCCAGACTGGTCCCCAGTCCCACCTAACATCGCAGCTTCGTGACATCTGAGCAAATAATAAGCAGAGAGTGTGAGTTTGTGAAAGTAATTATATAAAGCTGATGGCAGGGGACAAAAAGAAGTGGGGTGAGGGGAGAAAGTGAGTGGTTTCACCGCTTTGACAATGTCCACAGCTGTGATGTCATAGGCACAAAGATGATAATAAAATTTGGCCAATGTGGTGTCAACTACACCTTGCTCCTTTTGTCTTTTCCCTCGTATAATTTTGTATCCATGTGTGAATCGGCTCATTAGTGGAGGAGAGTGAAAATTGAGGTCAGGGTATTTAAACCTGACCTGTGCAAAGGCCATGCAATGCCTAAGCCCACCGGGGGTTTCACTTCAGAGCCCCGGACCACCCTTGAAGGTGACACCAATTCAAGCCTCATTTTATAAAGGCCTTATTAATTATTGTCTTTATAAGAAGGAGAAGCCATATAAAGAAATGTGTCATTCTTAGAGTAGGAGTAGGCAGGGAAAAAAAGAGAGAGAGAGAGAGAAAGAAACAGAAGATCAAAAGAGAGCTTTTTTTTCCCTTTTGCTTTTCATGCCTCAGAACCTCAAAGGAGGTCGGGGAACAATCAGGCTTAGGGGTCTCGTGTGCTTTCTGGCAATTAGACTCAGCTGATGGGCTGAAAGGGATTGAATGGCAGGGTTCAAGGCCCTTCTCCAGAGCTTCAGACAACAGGCTTTTCCAAAGCAGCAGAGCAGCAGACACCACTGAAATCATTTCAAATGGAGACTTACAGCCAGGGATTCATTAATTCACCGGCCTAAACAATTACTGGAACATATAATGTCTCTATATACACTTTGATAAAGACTGTCATCCTAGACCTTCATTTTCCCCATTTTTATTAGAGATTTTTAATGTCAGGTTTGAAAAGAACCTTTTATTTCTTCAATTATCAAATTAAACCTTTTATTTTTTTTTCGGGGGGGGGGGCGGGATATAAATTCCAGAATTTCTGTTTTATGCCTACAATTGATTTGAATTACAAGAGGAGACTGAGAAAGTTCTGTAAAGCATCCTTAAACATTCAGTCGTAAATAGGATGGGAGCCTGAGTAGCAAGAGATCCCATCCTCCTCCTTTCCTCTCTTTAAAGAGGGTGGTCTGGGACAAATAGATTTAAATGAGCTTGATGTGAGAGAATTAGCTAATAAGGGACATGCAGCAGAGCACTCTATAGACACAGGCTGCCTTTGCTGCTAGAATGGTTTGAACTGAGCAAACTGAATTAGCACTTTCAGTACAGTCGAAATGTTTTTAAAATAAGGGAACAACCTATTATTGTATTTTTTTTTTCTAGTGTAAGATGAGATGTACCCAGAGGTGAAAGGTTTTAGTGCATAACTGTGGTTGACTTATAAAATGTACCTGAGTATCCCTATGAAGATTAGAGGTAGGTACAGTGATAGATCCCTCTAGAGCACTTCTGACAGGGACCAGGTGTGCTTGGTAGAGGAAGCATGGCCTTAGGAAAAAATTATCCTGTCCTGAGGTAGATATAAAGTCTGGTTAAGTACAGTCAAAAGTGGTTTTCAACAGAAAATTGAATTTTTGACTAAATTATGTTTTGCATCTCTGTTCCTCATACATTTATTTATTTATTTTCCACTGGGGGAGAAACTGCAAAATGCTGCATGTTTTAACAGGAAAATATTTCAGCTGAAAATATTTTGATTGGAAAGTAACACTGACATGTTGTAGAAGTGCTGGTTCATGTAGCCCTGATCTGTTCCCTGGAGCAGCATCCTGGTCAGACCCCCATCACCTCCTCTGTCCAGTAGCGATGCAGGGTGGGGGAGAAAGTCCCACCAGCTAGTTCAGTTCATAGAGCAACGTGAGGTTTTCACTTTGTGATTTTCAGAGAAGGCACCAACTTGTTCACCATGCTGAAGGCTGTGTTTTAGAGGAATCTAGCATCCTCTAATCACACCACAAATACGCGCTTGTAATAGGTGTGGTCCTTGCCTCATTCCCATGCTGAAGCCCTGTTGATGCTTGGTAGTCCCAACTATAACATGACTATTTCCCATGTAGAAAAACAATGTTGGGAAGGAAGCCTGTCTATTATGTGATTCCAGTAGTCACTATGTGTCTGTTTTTATGGATTGTGCCTAACCCACCACTTCCTTTTACTGCTTTGCAGGAGTAACCCAGTTTGGGTAGAAGCTGGGGCTGTGTATTTAGGAGATAACACTGTGCTGGGAAGAACGGTGCTGTTAATTCTGGTAAATGTTGTATCAGACTTTCTGCAGGAGGGTGACACCAGGAAGTTGTACAAGGCTTGAATTACCATTCTGCTTTCAGCCATGATGGAAGAAAATTTTAGTTTGTATGTCCCTCAAAAGATTTGAGGTACTGAGATCCTCAGCATAGGCTTGTAGTAACTATGACTTAATTCAGTACGATCCTGTTCTGGAACTTAAGAGTATCCAAATCAAAGCAGATAGACCTAAATGATGCATCTGGGAACTAGCATGATTCCTGAAACTGTGGTACCAAGATTATGATGATGGGAATCTATCGGATATTTACTACACGCCTAATACAGCTGGGGATGGTAGCTTAAGTGGGCTATTTTGGATTCCTTTGTTTATAGAAGCGAGGAAAGAGGAATACAGAAAGGTAGGGTGGATTAAAATGAGCTACTGTGAGTTATTGTGCCCTTTCCATTACAACAAATGAGTGCTGTAATGAGATTCACCGAGGGAAGTTGTAGCTCTATTGTACCACCAGGCTTACTTAATAGATGAAGCTAACAAGACTAGAGATTAGAGTTGTCTGTTCTGTATGTCTGTATGGTATCCAGGCCACAGAATTTCCTGCCACTGCATGCCTCCGTGTGTGAGTTTTGGTTTTAGTTGTCTCATTATCAGACCAAAATCGTTCCTGTTTATATTTCATAACTGGAGTCTTAGGTATTTATTGGGCACAGCTTTTGTGTTTGTCATGGCTATAGCAATACTGTGCAGTATTAGCTTGCATTAAAAGCATTTGGGGACTATTAATTTATAATCTATAAAACTCTTCCACCCAGGCTAGACTATAATGGTAGTGTTTCTTAGGTCTTTGTGTCAGTTACCTGTTGAACTTGTTTTTCTGAACTCTGCTTAGCTTTTTTGTTCTAAGTCCAGTCTTTCCCTCTGATGTTAGCCTTGTGTTGAAACTCCAGCATGGTCACTGTGTCCCTGTTTTCTGAAATATTAATGCTCTAGGTTTGCTGCAAAGCTAGAGGACTGCACTCTTGTATAATTGCATTTTTGTACTTCCCTATTCTTCCCCCGTGATTGCATTCTTATATATTTCAGCCTTCTGTGTTTAAATTGCATTTTCAATACAAACTAATCGGTATGCTACCTCAAAATGTGGGG
This sequence comes from Phaethon lepturus, assembly GCF_000687285.1. Lineage (NCBI taxonomy): Eukaryota > Metazoa > Chordata > Aves > Phaethontiformes > Phaethontidae > Phaethon > Phaethon lepturus. Next base: position 137,869 of record NW_010565741.1, read on the forward strand.
AAGACCTCCAAGAAGGAGGATGCAAAATCCTATTTAGATACCCCTGTGTTTAACACTGTCAGTCCATTGGCCGTAGGTAATGCAAACATTAGCAGTGGACACTTGTGACCATTCTGCTGGCTGTCTGCTTCCCAGTATGAGACATGAGTGAAATCACCTTCCCTGAAATGTCTCTCCCTATGTTTTTTGAGACTGTTCTTTCAACTCAACACACCAGCCACCTTCAGCTGTAATCTGTCTCTTCCCCACCATTCTGTCTCATTCTCAAAACAAGCCTCTTTGTCCTTGCCCACTGCCCATTTATACCATTCTCAATCAATCTTCATTGAATGCAGCGGTACATCATTAAATTGTCTTCCGGCAAGCCACTTAACCCCCTAAACCCTGGAGCAGATTCATTACACTGCCATCTTCCAGTGAACGGTCACATCCACACTTGACTTAGGCTATTACTTAGTCACACGATTCATCACCCACATGGGTAGTTTTTTGCTCCTGATCAGATTGGCGTGACAGTATCTGGAGCGTATTACAAAGAGATATCCCAAGAAAAAGGCCCTGTTCAGTAACATTCTCTACATATATAACTCTTACTGACCCTGCTGTTCTGTGTATCACCCACGAGAGACAGGAGCCATTACGCAGCCCTTCCTTCTCTGTGGTCATGGTAGCTTTTGGCGTTCTCTGAACCAGAGCTGTGTTTTGTATAAGGGAAGTGGTGCAGAATTCACTACAGTTTTGTGTTAATTCTTGATTTTATACGATGATTTCTACTATTTTCTGAGTTGCAATGTTATTATGCAGACAAATTTGTAAGACACGTGACACTAAGGCACAGGATTTTTATACTTGGATTGTTATCAGACCTGAAATCCAGAAAATCCATTCTTCACTCTTGTGAGTGGATAAATATTAGAACTATTTTCTTGTTTCCATCACTGCAGGAACCTTATTTTACTCACCTTTTGCTTTTTTTTGTTTCCTTCATGCCAGTTTGAAAGGGAATTGAGCATCTGAGGTTGTTCCTTTATTGCTGAAAAACTCCTCAATAATTCTGAGTTTATAATCCACTGTACAATCACCAGTCTGACGTTGGTAATCACACGTCACAGTATGATTACCAAGAAATAACTGAAGAGTGATTATGCAGATCCTGGAGTTCTAATTGGCTAATAATGACTTTAAGACAGAGTACAATTATTCATATGTTGTGTGTTTTTGAGGGGAAAAATCCAAAGTAATTATGTAAATCAGTTGCCTGTAACAACTAGTCAGATGCAAAGCTTTGTTTGGTTAGGGAGAGTGCTCAGTAATGCATCAAAACTGTGGAGCATCCCTGCACTTTGATGCACAGAGGCAGTTCCACTTCAAATGCTCTGTATTGTCTATAGGGACTGATTTCATTTCTTCTAGGAAGTATTATTTCTTGCATTATCCTCCAGGAAGCTAAAACAACCCTCAAAGCTCACATATATGTTTAAGGTGATTGTTTAGCCCAGGAGACAAATGGGAAAAGAAAAATACTATTTTCTAAAGAAGGATTATAAAGAGAGAATATAGTCCTTCTTCTCTTTTTTCTGTTTAAGATTCTGTGTCACAGCCAAAATTATTCACTACTAAAGATGCTCCTCATTAGTAACCTTAGAATAAAAGCTTCTCATTACCTTTTCTCCTGCCATGTTGTTGTAGGACCTCTAGGCTTACATGTTATTCTTATTAACACTGATTTAAAAAAAATAATTCTCATGTGGGATGTAGATTTTTTGAGATTCATTAAACAAATCCTGCTTTGCCTTTCTCACACTGAAGACTCTAATAGGACTTAACCAATTGATAGGCACTGTTTGATACAAATTCGGTACAAAATATTACGAGTTTCTGTTTTTTAGATAACTGTCACAAACCTTTATTCTACTTAAAACAAGCATAGTTTGGGCTGGCTAGTACCATGTGGAATACAAAAATTTCACATTACATTTGTCTCAGGAAACATGCTTGGAGTAAGGAGCTGGAGAGAGGTTACTGGTCTTCATAACCATAAAGAGAAGTGTAGAAGTGTTTCAGCCATGGTTGTTTAAGCCAGCCAAGGACCTGGTTGAAGACACTGCTGCACGGTCTTTGTGTGATTCACTACTTTGATGTCCATCATATGTATTTCGTGAAAACCTACTTTTAATATAGTTGTATTTTTTATACTAAGCCTTGAAAGGATTTTTTTTTTTTTCTACTGACTTTAGTAGCCCACTATGGGCTTGAGTCAGGGTAGTAAGTCAGCCTCGTAGACCTCTCAGTCCTCTGGCTCTCCAGAATGGCAGGAGTTCAGACCCATAGACAAGATGAATAAGGCAAGATTGAGAAGACAAAGTCATTGTGAGCTTCAGCATGTCTTCTGTACAGACAATGATTTTCCTTTTATACTTCTTCTACATCCCATTTTGGGCCTTTCTATAGAATAAGAACGACTTTAAAACTTCAGTGCATGGTTTCCAACAAAGAGTTTCCATTTACTATAATAAATCAGACACACAGATGTGAATCCTTAGAGGAGTAGATTAGCTTATACATAGGAAGCTGGTCCCTGTTTAATGGTGCTGATACATTGTGATAGAGGGTAATGAATGTGAGAAGGAAAGGAGGAAGGAAGGGAGAAGGGGAAATGGACGGCATGGGGAACAAAGTGGTCTTTAAATGCCTGAAAAAGTGTTGAGAGAGAAGACAAGGTTTAAGAAAAGAGAGATAGCTGAGGGGAGGTGGAGGCTCAGACACCATTGCAAAGCCCCTCTAGGTCAGTGACAATCCGTGAAGAAGTTTCCATTGATTTAGCGCACTTTTGATCTGACGCACAGCGAACAGTTGAGCAATATCCTTAAGCTGGAGCATTTGTCAGCACAACATGTAGACCTGGTGATGCCAAATCATTTTGAAGGTAGATCGCTGCTTTGCTGAATTGATTGTGTAGGTGGGGTTCTTGTATGTCAAAACAAATTATATTTTAGTCTAAAATTTCCTTTTTTATGTTAAAAAAAAATTAAATCCAGCTAACCCAATGTGATGTTTGTAAGAGGAATCAAAAATTTATGTACATTTTTGGGCTTCTCCACACAAAAGTAATGCAGAAGTTGGAAATTAAGTATCCATGAAATTTTAAATAGCTTTCTTTTTTAATTAAATGTGTCTTTGCAAAATTTAGTGATAGTGAAGAAGAGTAGGGATCTAAGAGCCTGTTGTTGTGTAGGCAGCAGATAATCAACTTCTATGCCTGTTGGATCATGAGAGGGGTAGGACAGGACGTGCATGTCCCATCATCTTCCTGCAAGGACAACCCATCACCATTCCCCCTCGGAGAGAGAGCTTCACCCCAGCTGCCTGTTGGAGCTTTTTATTTCCTCTTCCATTAGAGCTACTGCTTTTAAAGAAGGGAACGCACTTCCTTACAACAATTTGGGCTCTGAGTCCCGCTCTCTTCTGACCTGGCACTTTGTAAGTGAAGTTGGATGTGGATGTTCCAGCTGGGATTGGCAGGGCTTTGTGTCCCCTGGTGTTTTGCTTTGCACAGATGTGAATAAATGTGCCAAATTTCAGACTATACTGATGTGCTTGGGTACTGTATTTCCATCCCACAGACAACGATATCCAAATATAAAAGCCATCAGTTTTCCCAATATTCTAAAACAGGAGGAGTATCAAATGTCAGGACCCTGAAGCGATACAAACAGGGTTGCTAACATATTTCTGTACCTTCCCACTACGTAAGTAACTTCTGCTCTTTTGATTGATCCATTCAGCTATGCCCAAGCAACTGTCTGCTGAATCAAATTCATTGCTGTGTGTGGCTCAGTCACATGAAAACAGTGGCCTAAAAATTATAAAGTTTAAAAATATAACGTGCAACTTAAAAGCTGAGAAACCAAAGAAGAGTTAAAAAAATGGCTTTTTAATAAAATTGGTGTTGGTATTTATTTTTTTTATTATTTTTTGGCCAGACTTTTTAGGTCTGACCCAAGACTACACTTGAGATAAAAAATAATAATTTTTCAAAGCAGCAGCAAAGGTATTTGAATAAGGAAAAAGATTTAGTGGCTTTGGGAGTTAATTTCAAACATGAGCAAAGCAAAAAGATGGAGACGGAGATGAGAGAGGTAGGAGAGCTGACTATTTCATTGTCGTAAAAAGGATGAAGAGAAGATGACAGGGCTCAGGTGGAAATTCTCTGCAAAAGTATTCTCGCACTGGCACATTCCCTAAATCTGCCTGATCCCCTTCCCACGCCCTGCTTCCCAAAGCTCACCCCCATTCAGGCTGCGCTGCTGTGTGCCAGTTTATTGTGTTTAACAGCGGTTATGTTTCGGTAAGGCTTTATGTCTCTGGTTTAGAAAAGTCTTTGGATGAAAGTCACAATTTCAACTGCTATTTTTTCAGCTCGCCACTTAAAATATGATCAAGCATATGGGTAGAGCTACACAAAATTTTTCAACGACATTTGAAATCAGAGCAAAACCTGATTGTTCCGTCTTATTAGCCACGTCTTGTTTGATGTAGCATGTTTTTCTAACCCAGTATCACTTCCATCTGAAGCTGCACCACAGAGAACACAAAGGTTTCAGTATTGAAGTTGAAGGAGCACTGAAGGGCATCTTACAAATGCTACTTTGTCACCTAGCAGGAGTTCTTGGAAATTTTTCAATGTTTTTCTTTTCTTTTGTGAACCGACATAAAGTGCCTCTTTCAAACCCAGCTAGGGTTTCATTCCTGCTTCTGTGATTCTCTGAGGTGCATTAGTTGAGGCTGGCAAACTTTTAGACTCCGGGGAATACAAAGCAAGATAATCAGTGCAAACTCAGTCCTCGCGGCAAGTCTGGGTGGCTGAGCTTGCCGACAGGGACTGGGGTGGGGAGGAGAACTAAAGATGTGCAGGAGTGACAAAATTAAAGCAAGAAGAAATCCTTCATTTTTAAAAATCGCCATAAAGACAGGAAAGGATCCAGAGGCTGGTAGGAGTTGAGAAAGACACTTATGCAGGTTTGCTTCCCACATTTTTGCTTCACTCTAAACTTTTATTTATGTGCCTTTTCCTGTGCCACTTTTACCAATGTTTCTCGACAACACATTAACTTCCCTCCCGGTACAATAATCGACTCCAATCTGCTATTATCACGGAAATAGAAGAGGTAAAGTGCCTGTAATAGGATCCAAATCAAATCACTTTCACTTCAGCCGGCTTTTGCTGTGAAGCCGAAGATTCCCCAGGGAGATTCAATACAGAGAAACACCTGCAGACACAGGCTGAGGCCCGGAGATTATATAGAACACGACAGGCCGAGCTTTGCACTAGCATTTCCTTAGCTACGAGATGGTCACATTGGCAGTAATAACCAGAGGCAGGACCTGATAAAGTTGTGACTCATTGGCAAAGCCAGGATCTGACTTTCAGCTGATTTGACCCATCCTGAAGCAACACATCAGTTGACAATTCACTGCAGAAACAGCTATAGTTTTGGTGGGGTTTTTTTTTCCCCTCCCCCTGAAGCACTTGCCCTAGTCTTGAATGGTTTTGCATGAATCCCTGGTTGTGTTTAAGCGCAGTCCAGCCTGAAGAGAAAAAATATATCATTCTCTCCCAGAGGCTAGGAAAGGCCACACTAAATTGAATTTAATAAGGTTCAGGTTTAGGGGAAAATAAACCTAGAGTCTTTCCTGTGGCATAGGAGACAACTTCAACATGGGTTGAAGTTAGGATCAAAATATGCGGTTGCGACCGGCTCGTGGTGTAGGTTAGAGTTTTGATGCCTTGTTGCCTGTGAATATTGGTTTATTAATTCAAATGCTTTTCCCCCAGATTTAGGTTTTTACGTAAGTACTTTTTAGAAATGCTTAGAAACTCTATGCCAGTTACATGTTAGTATTTAATTTTGTATTTATCTTGGGAAAATAATAAAATCACCTTAGCAGGTTGAAAGCAAATATAAGTCCTCTCTGTATGTGTCGCCTAGGATTTGACAGGCTTGGCCTTGATGGAGAAATAACAATAGTGGTAAAAACAGTAATAAAAACAAAGAAAAGCAATTCCTGAATTTTAAAAACCTGTGGGGAAATTTTCATGGCTCAGAGTTCACTGAGGAGTTCAGCTCCCATTTTCACTTTGAAATACCTCCTACTAAGTATCCCAATACCTATGCTGTTGCTGCAAACGTTATTCAGTACCTGGCAGTATATGAAGTTCCTCGCATAGCAGGTATGTGGCTTTTGTGAGCAAATACTGATCCGATGAATTCTTAAAATGCAGCAACCGCTATTGATAGCCCTAGCTCCCACCCCAATATAATTATTAGTAAATGGTTTTAGGTAAGACAATTTTTAAAAAATAAATTTAAGCAGATTGGTATAAAATCCCAAACCAACAGATCCAGGAAGAAAAGTTGTGCAAAACTTGAGGAGCTCTGTGGGATGTGCATTTAGGAAAGTTGAAATAATAGTAGACATAAGCATTTTCTGCGACTTGCGTGTTCTAAAAAGTGTTACGTGGTCTTCTGTCATGTCGTCGTCTCTGCAGTGTCCCAGCACCTGAGTGTATTAGGTAAGGAGGGTGAGAGACGTCATGTAGAATTTGCTCTTAGACTTTATTTTCCTCATGAAAAGAGTTGATTTTTTCACTATATGTACGTTTGGTAAGGTTTAATTAAAGTATCTGCTATGAGGCCAGTATTTTTCATGGAGTGGCGAATGAAAATAACCAACTCTCCTGCAAGTTTTACTCACAAGCATTTATTATAATAAGAAAAGTGGGGTTTTTTTTGTCCTTACAAAAACCTTCTGAAAGAAAGGACATAGGCTTGGAAATGTGTTTTGACTCCACATTACAGTACATTACAGTCACATTAATGTAATGTATAAAAAAACCATATGTTAAACACTAACATGGGATCAAAACTCCTGCTGTGAGATATGGAAGTCACATCATCTTGTCAACTCAAATGCACGTTCTTAATTGCTAAATATGAGCCAGAATCCTAAGTCCAAACACTTGTTCACTAAAAACCAAACCCTAATTTTACAGTTCAATTGCAGCTGCACCTCTAAGGGAGTTTGGAAAGCTCTAATGGAAAGGAGCACAGTATTTAAATTATGGGGCATCAGAATTCGAGATGATAGTTTGTAAGTCCAAAATTGAAAAATATGGTGCTCAAGTACAGTGAAAATATGTCAAACAGCATCGTCCAACCTCTTTAATTAGATCTGGGACTGTGTAGTGTATTTCAAAGCAAAATAAAGACTAAGGGGTACCTAAGTATTTGATTGAGGATGGAGTATTAAATAGTGAAAAATTTTTGTTCTAAATAATTGCTTTTTCAGTTCTCTGTGCAAACCAAAGCTTTAAATGCAGGAGAGCAGAGGCGAGGAGAAGTGGGGGAGGAAGGGAGGAATTAGGTCACTCTGTCAAAACATCTTTAGCTTTGCCTGATGAAGAAAAAGTTATAACCGTTACAAAAATAATAATATTTTTTTATAAAACGGTATGTATTTTATGGCCTGAAATGAAGCATTTCCTTTAATTTTCAAGGCTTCTTTATATCTTACAAAAAAAAAAAAAGAAAATAAAAAAGGAAATAGTTCAGGTAAAATGTAAATTAAATCTCACTGTGAAATTAAAAATTCATGTGACAGGCCCATGTTCTCTATCTTGCTTTTAGACTGAAAGCATCTGCCTAATTCAGTGGGATTTTGTGAGTGTTTTGGTCAATCCAAACATGCTTTCTTTAGCATAAAAAAATTATTCTATACAACTTCATCAGCTTCTTATAGTCCCTTTTTTGAGCGAGGACCTTTGGCTTACAACTATGCTGTATCAGTTACAGTCTAATATTTCATCCATGTGGAAGCAGTAAACACGGACCAAGTCATGCAGACGTCTGCTCCTAGAAACGCTACGGGGAGTGTGCTCTGTCTGTGGGAGCAGTTGCAGGAGCACTTCTGTACAGCACTGTGTTAAAATACATGCCCCCCTGCCCCGTCTCACTCTGCTGACCAAGAAAAAGCGATAGTACTGGCTGGAAAACAAGAAGAGATAATTTTAGTTCTTAGTGTATGTTTTTTAAAAAGCAGCAGGAGCAACGATGATAACTTTTGGTCTTCTTTTTAGTGGTTTAGAGGCTAAAGCCTATAGGATTTGAAATGGTGATCTCTGACATTGCCTTCAAGAATTGCAGAGGCCTCTTCCTCCTGTGTTTCCAGGTGTAGATGTGTCCCAGGTGTTAGTTATCAGCTTCATTTATAGGACGCTTCAGGGTTGAGTGTGAGGAGAATGAAAACGCCTCTTGCTGCTTGCTGCAAAGTTATTCTGCCTTTTTCTTGGACCTTTCATTCAATACAGCACAGAGCAATTTGCCTAAACACAGATTTTTCTATACTTATGTCCAGACAGTGGATTCCAAAAAACCCTAATTCACCTGCTATAGTAATAAGAAAACTACTTTTCCTTACACTGTACCTTTCGTCCTAAATGATATTTTTGAATTTCTTGTTGAAACTTCTTTTTGGACAACCAGCTGACTCTCCTCACATTGCATTACCCAACACAGCATTTATATTATTAGAAAATTAAACCAGTGACTGAGAGATTTTGACTAATTAGGTTTCTTGGATAATAAGAGCTTTTTAATAAGGTACATATCACTTACAATATTGCTAATGAAATGTGAAAGCGATTCAGTACTCTCTAAGATAATAGCTAACTTGTTTTAATTGTTAACATTTTTTCTTGCCTGCAATGACACAGTCATTATTTCGCAGTCACCACTTATCGTGAAATCCAAGAGGATTAATGGTTTCACTTATACTGGCGAAAATGTTTAAGCTGTCCCGATTATCAGTGCAGTTGGAAAGAATAATGGTTATTTGTCATTGCGTTTAGCCATAGAATGAATTGTCCGCCAGCCAAGAGAATCATTAACCCTTTGCGCGACAGTAATAGAGTTTTACAATTAAAAACCAGGAAGCAAAGATTTATGGCTGGATATTTTTTCTCTGTAGGTAGTTTATTAGCTTATGAGTTCCACTAAAACTAAATATATTTCTGCTGCAAAATAAGCCACACAATATATCTTATTCTTCTGTATAACACTTCTGCTAGTTGGAATTAGATTGCACTGAAACATTCTTTTGGTGAATGAACAAATGTCCCAACTAGCCCCCCCCAAAAGTAAAAAGATTGAGCATGCATTCTGGAGGAAGAAAAAGGAAGTACTGAGTTTAAAGGAGAATTTTGTCTGTAAATCCTTATAATTCAAAACATTTTGCTACATATGAACAACTTAACCAACATTGCTTAGCAAAGTAATTAATATCATTAATTTGGTTCATCTGGGAAGAGTTTAAAATTGCATTGTTAGTGAATGAGAATTCTTAAAATTCTGTACATGACACTGAACTAGCTGCCAAAACTATAAAAGGCATCATACAAACAATTGAGTGTTTAAAGTTTTGGGTATAAAAGGGTAATAAAAAAAAAAAAAGGAAAGAAATAAAACCATTACTTGGGAAGTAATTTTAAATCGGGGAAAATATGTACTCAGTATGGCTGTTAGAGCGTGCTGGTTCCTTCTTTGTGAATTTAGATGGGCTTGGTGTAACGTCGGGTGGACCGTTGTGTATAGCCTTTGGTTAGACCCTGCAGCGGCATTTTGGAGTTGCGCAGCACAGAATCTAGCTCGTAGCATGGATCTGAGGATAAGGAATGAAAGGTGTTTGTGAAATATTCTTCCTTGCACCAACGCTGGAAGGAGCGAAAACCCTCTTGTTCTTCGTGATTTAGTGGAAGATGGTCAGCATTTAACTGGAAATGTTCAGCTCCTTACAAGATTAGGTCCTATTATTGTTTTTCCACCCAAAAAAAAATTCAAGTGAGTCTCACACAATAAAAATAAATTAAAAAAACCACAGATCATATATATATACTCCTCAGCAGGTCATTCTCAAGCACAGCTGTCTGGGTTGGGAAGGTAGCCATCAAGGAAAATAAAATTTACTTGTAGAAGACACAGGTTTGCTGCTTTATCTTGCTGCTGAGAAAGATCAATTATATAAAGCATCCCATCTCTGCCTGGCACTAAGGTGTTGCTCAGCGCCTGATCCTCAGCCCGTGGAAGGTGCGGGGAGTCTCGGCTGGCTGGAAGGGGTTTTGCTCAGGCTCGCAGCCGTTGGCAGTGCAGTGGCCTTACCAGACCCACCACCTGGATGGACTGCACAAGCATCACTTGCTTTTCTGAGAAGGAATCTTCTCAAAGATTTTTATGCTCTCCTTTTCTAAGAAGGAAAGGGCAGCTACTCCCTTCGGCTGTAATAATAAATGTAACTGGACTTGAATATGAAAAGAAAACTCGCTCACCACTGGAGAGGCCGCATTAATGAAGGCAGCGGTGAGTGTCTGGGGAAGCGCACCTCCACACAGGTAGCTGAGGCATGGATTATATTATTCCACAATTATTTTAAAAAAAACACTGTTTCTTTAGGTGCTTCTTGAGCCCGTATCATGAAGATCAGTGCATATGAGCTTGAAGCATGATTATTAAGATTATTATGTGTGATCCGTCGTGAAAAACTGGGGCTTCTATGAGATGGTAAACAACAGTTTCTACAGAAGCCCCCTGAGGTATGCTAGAACTGCACACCCCAGCAGTTTTAGATGGGAGAGGTCAGAAGAAACAGCTGCCACCAGACAAAAAGACATAGCAAATACATGCAAGAAAAAAAAGGAAAAAACCCCTGACAACCCCCCCCCAAACCACCCCCAAAACACGTACACACAAACCCACACATATATGAATTCCGAATGCTCCATAAATCTATTGCAACACTTATAGAGGCAGGAATGTAGAGCTATAGATGTGGATGATGGAATTTAGCTCTAGTTTGGAATTTATGACTGACACTTTTGAGAAACCACTATTAACTGTCCCTATGGCTTTAATGAAAATTGGCAATGTGATCGCGGGCTTTGTTCCCTTCGGTTTTCTTTTGCAGCAGTGCCTGTGCATACAGTATATGTAAGTCCCTCCCCCACCCCAAAAATGTTGATAATGGTGGCTATTTTGGGGAAGACAATTACTGATGAAAAGGACTGAATGGATTTTCCCTCCTCACTGGATAGGGGTTCAAATGCTTTTCAAAAAACACGAAGCAAAAACGCTGCTGCACCTCTTTGGCTTGTCGGCTGCATTTGTTGTACTTTGGCTCCAGCTGAAATGCAGCGCTCGCAGGCGCTAGCTTGGAATGGCAACTCCGGTCCTGCCTTTTACATTTTAATGGCAAACGAAGTAGCCTACAAAAAAAATATAGGGTACAACTTGTGAATGGACCATTTATTAAATGTTAGCAGGAGTTCAGAGGCTTAAGATGCAAAAGGTGGGCAAAAGCTAATATCCAGCAGTTTCACTGCTGGAGAAAAAAATTCAAATCTCCAAAATTGAGAGAGAAGCTTAATTAATTTCAAAGAGCCTTCCCATTGGATCTGCTGGGAATACGGTTAAAAATAGACTGACGTGTGTAATTGTAATATTTTGTTCCTAGTACAGGGAAGCTGGTGTCTGATCTTTCTGTCCATGTGAACAGACGTTTTACATGAAAAACTTCTGGGTTCACTGAGGTTAACGGTGAAAATCTCACCAAGTCCTTGGGCCCGGTTCTTAAGCAGCACTGATTATTTCGGTAATCATTAAGGGACTCTGTTCAAATGTTCCCCTGCCCCCAACACACGTTCTTGTGTTGTAGGCATGCTTTGGGAGGGGAAGGTTCTCCTGGCTGGGACGTCCTTGCAGTTCTTAGCAATCCCTGTCAAATAAGAGTCTTGTGGGTTTTTTATTTTTAATTTTTAGTGCAAATACTGTTTTAAACGTTGGACACAAAGGAGACACAAACATCTTGAAAGAAAAATTGGCTGGAGTCAGTAACCACTCTGAGCTGAGTAAAACACAGAAGGAAAACAAAATGCACAAGAGTGAAACATTGATTAGATTTAATTTTGTTGTTACACAGAAATATTCTGAACCATAATAGTAAAAGACCTTTTTTGTATTATAGCATAGTATGCTGTTGTATATAGAAATTTTGTGCCATTCTTGTGTCAAGAATTTTTTTCCCCTCTTATTTAACTACTATGTGGTAGGAAGGTGGCCCTAAATCAGAGATTATAGATTTTTGCCTCCTATAATCTCACTTTGTTAAAAGAACCAAGCGTTAGACCATCCAAAAAATAAAAAAATCACAAAACGGAAAGTGAAATGTCTGAGAGTGGGGCAGTAGCAAGTTAGTGCCTAATTCTGCAGGTTTGGGATGGTTTGTTTTGTATTTGGGGTTTTTTGTTTTTTGTTTTTTTTTTTTGGTTGGCTTCTTTATTTCTTTAAAATTTTAACCTGTCTTACTGTGCCAGCTGGAAACCAATATTCTGATTTTATTCCCAGTATTTAATAGCCTTAATTTCATAGTCTTTCTCCCCCTCTTCCAAAAGGCTAAAATTTTAATTGACACATTCCTGGAAATGTATTAGGTCAATTTAGAGTAAAGTATGTCATTTACGCGGTATGTGGAGTCTTAGTTTTCGTGTAAAATACTGTTCTTAATTGATTATCATGTACATGAATTTTCTGCATCATTTACACTTACAAATGTGCATTGCACAAAAAAGCTAATAAACCTCAGAGGTTTGAATATTAACAGCATTTTCTCTCCTTTGTGTTATTAGCAGAGAAATCTGCACTAGAGACTGGGAAACTGTTGCTCACATGAGTACCCTTTCCAAACACGAGGAATCCTTTGTCACATAAATGGTTCAGTTGGAGAAAATGACTGTATATGACCAATGTCAACAGCGTAACTCGTGAGAAGGAGAGCTGCTCGGACGCGTGCCGGCGCGCAGGTCCAGGTCAGTGTTCTGCTCTTCAGTGTGCTTCTGGGAAGAGGGAAGAAAAGCCCCTGGGTGTGCAGCAGGACAGAGGAATTGCCCAAACTATCAAAATCTTCCCACCATAGGATAAGACCACAATGCACAAACGGATGAGCAGGAGACTGTCCAAAAGGCACAGTGCTGCCCCAAAAAATTGTTACTGTATGCTCTCGATAGCTTAGCAGTGCTCAGGCGAAGGGTAAGTTTTGCTCCCGTTCCTAGATCAGCTCAGCTCTGTGCTAGCAGGTGATTTGAGGCACGTGGCTGTGGAGCCATAGTGTTACCGCTGCTTGGGCTGTAGCCGGAGCAGGAGGCATTGGGGCTTTCCGAGACGCTTCCTGGTTTGCCCGTGTTTCGGTGAGTAGAGCCGTGAGCTACAGAAACTACACGGAGCTACTGAACCCCATCCATTTTCTATTATCTGCCTTTGCAAATGTCTGTCTTGGGAGAGCAGGGTTTCCCCTTGTCTTCTTGCTGCATTACGCAGTTCTTGGCTGAGCATTCCTACATCTTCAAAATTGCATTTTTTTTCTAAATAAAAGAGGGGAAAGTGTTTCAGATGACTAATTCTTTTTAACTGACAATACAGTTCCACTTGGAGTAAAACTATTTATGAATCTGTTCCAAGTTTGTCAAATCATTTCAAATAGGAAAAAAAAGTGTTTATACATATCTCTCTCATGCATGTATCTCTGTGCATATATACATATATAATAATAAAAAGTGAAAGAAAATATTTATTTCCATATTCAAGTTTTGTTTAAATAGAGATATATACACACATATAAGTATGTCTCTATTCCTCTACTACATTAGGTAGAGAGATATATACATGCACATATATATATATAGATATATTTTGAATAATTTGTTTTGGCTAAGTTGGGTAGAATTTTTTTCTTCAAGGTCAACCCTAAACAAATTGCTGGTCTTGTTTTTGTAAGTAATATTATTTATATAATTTAAACAGAGCCCTGAAAATCAATTATCCATACCAGAGTTCTACTCAATCAACGCTGCTAGTGTGGAATGATGGATACAGCTTCAAAGAGCTGGCTTCACAGAGAAGGGCTGGTTAGGAACATCTTCAGGCTTGCACCCTGGTGATATAGCATGACATTTCAACTTGTCCGTTATCCCTAGAAAATCCTGCATTATATGGTGGAATGAAACAACTTTGCACTCTCACGACAATAGCTCCCATTATTTCCCTCTTCTTGACAGAATTCCGCATTAGTCTCCAACAGGAAGTTATCCTAAATTCAAAACTATAAAGAAAAAGAGAAAGGGGTGGTAGCAAAGGGACTCTGTAGAAAGAATGGAAAGAGAAAAATATTGGAGGCACAGGAAAATGACAGATTGTGTGATGTAGAGATGGTCCTCTGTGGACTGTGTTATGGTCTTGCTGGGATATCTTAAAGATATCTTAAAGATATCTTAAAATACCTTTTAAGATCAAGTCCTTGTTGGTTATATTCCAACCCTGACTAGCTCCTCTGCGTGCCGTGGTCTGTGTTTCATGCAGTATTTGATTACACAGTCTAGGTGTCCGAAAGTGCTGGTCTTTGCCTTGCTGCTTGATGTTGCTGTACGCAGTGGTTGCGTTGCATACAAATCTGCTGCGTTTTGCTCCATGGATAGCTGCATGTTATCAGTGGGAATAGTGATTTCTTCTGCATGTACCTGCTTTTATTGCTCAATTGTCTTCCTCTTCTTTTTTTTTTTTTTTAATTAGACAGTGTAGGGGGTGTAATTTACTGTAATTTTTTCACTGGATTGAATTACTAAAAAATAATTTTACTTAACAGCACGTAAAACAAAGGGAAACAAGCCTTATCTCTCTTCGTTTTCCAGTTAAAGACACATAGAGAAATGGGGACATTGCTTTGCCTGTGTGTTTGACCATCAGCCAGAAAACTCTAAGTAACCCTAATGGAAACCGAGGATTAGACATGTTTATTGAGGGAGTAGAATTATGCCCCTTAGAAAGGATGCTTGCTTAGGATCACTGCAGTATGAATCACTGGGACTGTGGCCAAAGGTGGGAAAGAACACGGCTGACATTCGCAACCCTCCCAGCTATCAGTAAGTACAGCCAAAATAATTACCCCAAGGCATCTGGATAACCCAGCCTAATTAGCAGTGCCTGAAAACGAGTGGGTTGCATGTTTATACCTGAAGAAATCAAATTACCCTCATACATTTCACCAGGGGCTCTTCCAATTCATTGCTCTGTTGATGAAAGAGGTAGCTATTTACCATAAAGTCACAACCCCACAGCCTGTGGCTATCCGCCACGTTGAAGAGTGTTACTGCCCTGCAGGGAAATTATTCTTTTTACTGGAGTTGAAGGCAATATTCTTTGCACTGATGAGCTCTAATACTTTTATGGTAGGTGGCATGGGCTGTAGAATATACACAAACATAGTAATATCCACTTAATTAGATTACTTGTTAATACCGTTCATTTATTTAATTTGGTCAAAACTGCTGTAGCCAAATGTTCACCCTGAGCTGCAGATCTCAGTTCCCAGATCTGAGTCCAAGATTTAGGGAGAGTTTTAACATCCTTATAGATAATAAGAATATCCATAATTAAAATATTTGACACTAGCCCATTTTGAAGGGAGTGTAAAGCCTCACAGTTCAGCCAACAGAGTAAAAGGTAAAATCCAATCTTTGAGGTGATGAAATTACCCCAAACTGTTGTTATTTCTTGCATCTTCTTTTGAAATATCTCAAACTGACCATTTGAAGAGGTCATACGCTATCTCTAGCAGTTATGGACCAGATCAAGCCTGACAAATTCTTAGTTCATATCTATAGCATATCTTCTATCTGTTATGATCAAATGTTAAAACTTTCACCAGCACTACTGCACAATCCAAATATCATTGTTAGAAAGTTGTCATTTAAAACCAATGACAAAAAAAGACCCAGATCTAAATTGTACATGAAACATAGGAAAAGAAGGTCCAGGCAGAACATTAATACATTTAAGAATGGCGTTACTTATTTCTTAATGATTATTACAAGTACTGTCACATACTTCTGTGCATAACAAATCAAATGATTGCAACAGTCAAAGTACTGAGAGTGGATTTTGATTCAAATTAAGGAAGACTCAGTGATATACACATCTACTTTTGTCAGTATTACATCGTTTGTCCAGAACAAACATGGCAGGTCTTGCCACCCCATCCTGGAGCTCAATCCTGTGGGATAGATGCATGGCAAACTGGCTTGCACAAAAAGTTCTTCCTTGGGCAGTCCGCACCGGTGTTTAGAACCAGAAATTCTCAGGGTCAGGGGAAGGTCTGAAAGGAAGAGTCATACAACCTTATCATCCCATGTTTTGAATGCTCTTTAAATGCAGATTTGTTCTGTGTACTTTTGATGAGTGAGTGAATTAAAAAGAAGATAGGGCTTCTAAAATGGTGCCTGGGTATATTAAGCAAGCTCTTCACCTCCAGAAGGCAAGGTTCAGATTGGAGTTTAGTGGCCTCAGGCTAGCCACTAGTGGGCAGTTGCCCACATTGCTAAGCAGAACACAATTTAGCAGAAATCAGAACAATTGACAGTTTCTTCTCAAGAGATGCTGTAGACTCATTACTGGAATTGAAGGGGTGTTGGAGGTCAGAGCTGAAGTGCATTGGCAGATCTGTGTGGAGGAAGCTTGCGGAGCTCGGTGTGGTGGGCCAGATGGTGCTATTAGTGTCTAACTTTCATGAGTACTAAAATTCACCAAATATCCCTCTTGCCCCAAAACAAACAAACATGCGCACTCACAGACGCGCAGAAGTAGTCCCACACAGTTTAGAGCAGTCAGCGTCCCTGGCATCCTTACCAACTTTCCTACTCATTTAACACCACCACAGATTAGAGGACACAGTAATGCAACACTCTGGGCTATTTGCTGACTGTATCTCATAATGATTGACACTCTTGCCTGCGTCCCGACTTTGAACTACGTGTTGTATATTATTATTTTTTGTTATTGTCCTTTAAAATGCTTTGAGATATAACATATGGCAAGTGCCAATGCTCCACGGTGCAATGTAATTTAGTCAAATATCAGAAGCATAGACAGTGCAAATGGAAAGCAGGCAAAATATCTGATCCAAGTGCCTACTGGTGTAATTGACTCAGTCGAGCCAGCCTGTGTCATTAGTCCTATAAACAGTTGCATTTACAACAATAAAACTGAAAAGCATGGAAATTAAAAGCTGTTAGAATTTCCTCTTGTGTGCATTTATCTGCACGAATGCTGTATACTCCCTGCACAATTTTGTAATCTGTTTGGTAAAGTGGCATTACAGTAACCTGTGTCAGCCCTGTACTGTATATCAAACAATATCACACTCCAAAGGAGGATTAATCAAAGTAACGGACGTGCGGGTTTAGTACACCATGTCTGCTGTCAATTACACACGCAGTAAGCTCACAAATTTAAGCTGCTGAACAGAATAAAATCGAGGGTCTCTTTTGCTTCCTACTCTTTTGCTTTAGTTGAGTACTAAAAAGCGCCCAACCGACCTGTAAATTTTGCAAAGGATTTCCGGGCAGGTGAAACGACTCCGGAACCAGGCGGTGAGGTGGCGACTGTTTGTGTTCGGCTGTGTCGGTGCCGAGTGTCAAAGGCAGTTGACGGACAAGTGTACCCCAACAACGTTTCACTTATTAAAGAAGCCTTGTCAAACAAGCTGAAAGCCCTGCATATAAGTGACCTTTCTGTTCACCTCCCATTACAATGAAGATTTGAGCATTCCTTGTGAGCCTTCCAGTGTCGACATTAAAGAATCAGAGTGTCTTTCCATCTCTGCTGATGTGCCACTAGACCACTTAACAGAAAATTGAGAGAGTATATTACGGGGTGAAAGAGCAGAGTTCGGAGGTCATTATCATTCTCATTAAGAGATGTTTCTATGCGGTGCCCATAGGTGGATAAATCAATACTTTCTGTCTGAAAATGATCACGCTTGGTAAAGAGTGCTTTAATTGGGCTGTTACTGTTTATGGAGAGTGAGTATTTATGGAGTTTCATGACAATAAACAGCAGAGCGGATGATGGCTTCCATGTTCCTTTGTGGGATGTGATATGACAAGTGGGATGACAGAAGATTTTGACATTTCAGACCTCCCTTGAGTGAGGGGAGTGCAAACTCTTAGTAATTGGCTAGGAACTCCCAAAGTCCCAAGTTGGGATCCGTTGCTTGATGCATGCATTGTTTGAATAAAGAGGCCTTTATTTCAGGTAGCTTTCTAAATGTTCCCCTTTAAAGAAACTAAACATTAATGGTCTGATAGTTTAAGAGAACCCCCCTGCCGCATCCCCTCTCTTCCCTGCCATTTCATAGGGACACAGGGTGGGTCTGTTCAGTGTGCCACCTTTTTACTGCCAGAATGGAGACAGAAAGAGGCAAAGGTTACAGAGAAAAGGGGAGATGAAGATCTCCAGTTCTCACAATGAAACAAGCAAACAAAAATAAGAGAACTGAAAACCAAACGCTTTCCTGGCTGGGGAGGACAGGGACACTAAACCCGAACAGAATCAGTCTTTGAACAAAATTCCTGAAATCCTGCACAGCATTTAACAGTGTTGCATAATTACCTAGTGCAACCCAAAGGAAAGCGTGTGCCCGTGCACATGTGGAGCTGAGGGCACAAGGCAGACTGGGATCTTCATCCAACCTCATTCCTTCAGACAAAAGTGTTAAGCTAATCTTCAATGAATGTCACCAATGCAGATATAGTTTACACATCTTGACAAGTTATTTATTTTGAACATGTTTTAGTCAAGATTCCTGGGTAGGTTTGACGGTCTCACTGTGTTGTATCTCCACTTTCCCATTTTGAAATGTGTATATTTTGCAACTTTTTCTAAAGAAGTCCAGGCATTTGAGGTAAGATGTATGTTGAGAAAATCTGAGAAAGGTTCAGAAAATCTAGACATGAATTAAACCATCTGTCAGGATTTTAAATGAGACATGGGATAATAACTGTAACGCACTAAAATTAGCATGGTGTTTTTCCAGAATCCCATACTTCAGAAAGTATTCTGATGAAAAAGCATGTTGTCCTCATTATTGGCTCCAGTCTGGCACCTCATAACCTGAGGATGTAGCCACGCACCAGTCCATGCTGTGACTGTGCCTTTGCTTGGTGTAGACAGGTGAACCTCAAACTAGCCTGTCTGGATACCTCCAGCAGGGTATCCTCAATAATCACTGTCTCGGGCTCAGCCTGCAAACTCCACCCGATGAGCATGAAGATGTCCTGTGAGGTTGGGATATTGTCTGCCCCTAAAAACCTGCAAGGCAGGATGCAAACTGATTAATATGAGGACTTAAACATGGTCCCATTAAAGATGCAAACATACTGGGCTACTTGTGCCAGGCGGTTTACAGAGTTGAGGATTTGCAGTTTACGATACACATGGATTGAAACACGTTTCAGATTATTGTTTTGCTTTTCATTTGGTGTGGTAAACTTTTTATCAAGGGGATTTTTAGCCTTTTGGATTAGTGCTGACATACCAAACTGCTGTTAAAGGACATTCCACCTAAATAGAGGAAAAAACTCCATCCTTGGAGACAATCAAAACCCAAGTGGACACAGCCCTGAGCAAGCTGCTTTGCTTGTCCCTGCTCTGACCAGGGACAGTTGCGCACTGGATGGCACCAGAGGTGCCTTTTCCCAGCCTCAGCAATTTGAGCATTCTGTGATTCTGCTTTATTACACTGTTTTGCAGGTGAAAGGGTAAATGAGCATACAAAAGGAAATTCAGAGATTGGTGCTATCTGAAATACTTCTGTGGTCCTTGTTGTCACTGTATCAGGAAGCCCAACATTTAATGGATTTTTTTCTTGCAATCCCCCTCTGATTTACAAGAAGTACCATTGTATCTGCTTTGCTGGTGGGAAATTAAGATGCAGAGACTACGTCTTAGAGCCACAGCGGCATTTGGGTGACCAGCTCTTTCTGGTTGCAGGAGGAGTTAAGCACTGCTTAACTGTCTTCATGGGTTTGTGTACTAATGACTTGCTTAAGTTTACATGGGGCATTTTGACTAGTGCTCTATGGACTTGCACCATCTTTTCTCAGGTCACTGAGATAAGCAAACTAAACCGAATTCCAACTTTTCTCTCAGCAAAGACTTCCTCTGTTCTGGCCATTGGTTACAGGCCAGATGTTTAAAGACTCTCTCTGCATTGTTGTCTCTTCAAGAGTCCGAGACTGCTGCAGTTTAGAAGCTGCAGTAGAAGTTGACTGATAAACACATTCATCCTCAGATGATTTTCTTTAGCAAACAGGAATGTTAAATTTTCCAACTGCAAAGTCTGACAGTTCTGTGTTTCCAACAGAAGAGAAACTCTTGAATTGAAACTTGAAAAAAAGGTCTATAATGAATTTAATTGTGTTTTCAGCGTTATATACGTAGGTTTGCAAATTAGGTATAAATGAAGGCAAGGTCTTTCTGAAAGCATGTGTTAGGAGAAAAATAACAACAACAAGAAAAACCCTAGGCTCCAGTTTTCATGGGAAAATATTAATGCTTGTTATTGTTTCATCAGTAATCCATAATACCTCCAAGGGAACTGCTACAGTCTGTCATCTTATGGATAGCTTAAAAAAATGGCATGCTATAGGACTGGTAGGCCCTAAGGGAACTTGTGAATAGCTGATACCCTATTTGTGCAACAGATATTTTCCTTGATAACCAAAAATTAAGCTTGCCTGGAAGAAATGTAAATATCATCTCTAATTTGCACTTTGAATTACCATTAAAAATTATGTGTGCACATAATCATATCAAACATTTCAGAGCTTAGAAACCATGATAACACTTGGCACTCTCAGCATCTTCAAAGCGCTTTACAAATATTACCAATACATCATTCCAGCACCCCATATTGTTATCCCTACTTTACAGATGAAGCAAAGGGGTCAGTGAGGTTCCTTAGTGCCTTGGGATCATGCTGACTATAAGTAACACTACTGGGATAGGAACTCAAAAATTTGTCTAGTCCTATGATTAAACTACTGTAGGTCGACTGCTATTGGTGCTAATTTACTTACAAGTTGGCAAAAATAATATATGCAGTGACAGAAGTGCGTATGATACCATTACTTAGCTATTGTGCCTCTTAATGTAGTTAAGATATAACTGCAGGACAAAGATTTTGTTTACATCAAAAGAATGACTGGAAATAAATAGAATTTTCCTACCAAGGTGCCAGTAAATAGCTTGAATTAGAACCAGACTGATGCACGATTTAAACGTAAATGTTAAATCAAAGCAAACTCATTCATAGGAGATCTTGTTCATAACATGTTCATTAACTATTGCTATTGCAATTGAAAAGGAAAAAAAGAGTAAAGGCTGTGCACTGTAGAGACTCAACCTAAATTGACCTTGACCATAGTTAATGCCATGCAAAGCAGTTCACACTGCTAAATCCCTTACTGCTTTTTTTTTATTTTTATTGTGTGAATTCCCAGGTGCTAGACTGTGTTGTGATAAATATTTGATTACACATTTGCAATCTGTAGGTTTTTTTTATCATAGGCAATGTTCTTGCATTTTGGGTCTGACTCTGGCCTATGGAAGCTGGTAAGAAGTTTTATGATCTCATGGTGACAAACCAGATCTGGAAGAGAGTTTTCAGCAGAATTCCCTGTTGCCCCATCTCAGCGTGCAAGTCAGCACTACATGCTTTTGTAAGTCTTGCGTAAAAATCCGTTCTCCAGAGAAGTAACTTCCCAGACGGCTATGAGATAGGCAAGCTACAAAGTTAGTTTTTGTACTGTGTCCCATTTTCTTGAACCTTTCAGTAGAGGTGTGGAAACAATAGAGTAGACCCTTGAAATAGGCCAAAGGAAATAGGCACTCCATTTGATAACATGCTGGTAGTCAGTGCAGGAGCTCTCAGCCAGCAGCTGTTCTAGCTGGTCTTCTGCTAAACTGTTTTTAGCAGTGTTAATCATACGCCTCTTGCTCAAACAATAGCCTTAACCAGGGCACAAGCTGAAGCTGTCTTCAAGCCAGATGGAGGGATCTCAGGGCAACTCTGTGATGTGGTGAAGGAACCCTGTCCTTCTTCATTTGTTGGATCCAGATGTGACCAGTTCACACTGCTGCTGGAGCAACAGCGAGATGTAGGATTCCTTCAGGGTCCTGCCTTCCTTTGTGTCCCAGGTGATGCCTGAGGCTGAGCTGTGACTCCGTGGACAACCTTGGTTTTGCATTACTATGGAAGGGCCCCAGTGCTTCCTGCAGGTTGTCACTGCTGTTCTACAGCGATACCCAGCCTTTGATGGAAATCCAGCCTCCTGCTACCTTTCAGCATTGCGTGATTGTTTGGGCTGCATTACAGGAGTGTGTTCCTAGCAAAGTTTGCACAGATTGTGGTCAAACATATGGTACAGATTCCATACAGATTCTAAATCTTGTGATCATAAACTGATACAAGGGAGACACAATTCCCTCCCCTTCCTAAATCATAAGATAAAAGGCAGCTTTGGCTTGGTGGACAAGTATGAAAGTTATAGAAAAGACATTCCTGATGTGGGATGTTTGACATCTTAGCGGATGGAATTAGCAGAGTTATGAGACCCTTGCAACAGCATACCTTTAAAAATGTGATAAGTAATAAAGCCATCCTAAAAAATCTTATGTTAGGAACTTAATGCAAGAGTGTAACACTCAACTGCAAACTGTTCAGATGCAGTCAGCGGGGATTGCTCTTTGATAGACTCTCAAGATTCATCCCAGCATATGCTTCTTCCTGAGTAGATGATAGCCATTAATGTCACTTCCGCAGTTCAAAATATATCATAAGGTATTGTTGGAGATCCCAGATGTCCTTTCCGTATAACTGGACTTCCAAAGATTTTGCAGAAAAGCTACAGCTGCAGATAAGTGACACGGTAACTCCCACAATTTAGTGCTATCACAAAAAAAAAATTAATTTGGTTTTTTAGCGTTTCATATTCTGTAATTTGTGTGGCCTCTATTAGATAAATATTTTTGAAAAATTGTCAGAGACATAATAACATAGCTTTAGAAGTTACATGTTTTCATGGCAAAATTTGCAGTGATTTCAAAGGGGTTAGGAATTTGTTTCTGTGAAATGGAAAAACAATGTTAATAATTAGGTAAAGTGTAGCAACATTCTATTTGCAGTAGACAAACAGTACAGTGATTGAATTTGAAAGGAAAATAATACCAGCCAACTTTGCAAGGATGTGAGCTTGGACTTGGTAGTTGTAATTCACTAATCACAAAATAATTCAGTAGTGAATACAAAAGGCATTTTTATCACCGTCTCCTCTCACTTTGCAAGCAGCATTGTCTATCCCACCGTTTCATGTTTTCGGAGAAGGAGGAATTTTAGCAAATGTTTGATTTATTAGAAAGTGAATGATTCTTTGCAGCCGTGTGGGGCTAGCCCATGTTTCAATAAGACAAATTGCGTTGTAGCATTCCACTGGCAGCCAATGATAACTCATGATCCAGACAGAGTCAGTTATACCAGAATGGATGAAAAGCAGGAGCAAAAGGACACGTAGCAGAAGAAAAGAAAACCCTTCAAGAGCTGTTATTTAAAAAAAAAAAAATACAACCCTAAACATTGTTTTAGACACTATTTAAAAATATTTCAATTAAGATTCTGCACAGCATTGCACCAGAGAATGGCAGAATAAAGAGGATCACGTTATCTCTTTCCCAGTAGTAAATTATCATATTTATACTCAAAAACACGCCACTGTCAACTTCAGTCATTTGTGTAATTGGAAAAAGGTAAATGATGTAGTAAATGAGACCCTACTGTCGTTTTTTGTTCAAAAAAAAAAAGTAGTGGCAAATGGTACAGGTTTAAAATGAATTAATGTCAACTGTGAAAAGCAAAGCCCAAGACAAACAAAATCTGAGTGTTCCTGACCTTTAGTTAATATTGATAGTTTATCGCTAGAGAACTCATTGATTTATTTTTCAGCTCATATATGATTATCACTTCAAAATAGCACTGAATCTTTAAAAACAGCTCAGCCGCCTATGTTTCTGTTTCCACTATTCCAGATTACATAAAAATATTTCTTTATTTTGAGTAACGTAATGCTGCTTTTTAAATAGGTGACTCGCCAGGAGCAAACCCCAAGGTGATGGGTTGCTTCCTGGCTGCAGATATGCGTGTCGTGAAGTGCTGCGCTCTGCCCGTTGGCTTTGTTCTCGGGGATCCGCGGAGCAGGAAGGGTATTGAAATACACAGGAATCTTGTTCCCAGGGAGCTGACAGGCAGACATGAGGGACAGTGCGAAGTGCATACCTGGTATGTCTAATTTTAGGCCTGCCAGTCCTGACAGTGTCCCTAGAAAAAAAATCTATACTAATTTCTCGGTGACATACAGAGCTGTAAACTGCAGCATTTTTCATTCCACTACCAAAATGTTTTTGTGCGGTTTTTTCAGTATTATTTAAAGGAATTGTCAAGGCTTCAGCATTTAACAAGTATTTTTAAACTGTGTTTTTTCAGTGTAAACTTGCCATGCATTCAAGGTATCATTGCATGAAAAAGCATGAACTAAAGTATCATATTAGAAAAGAAATCAACATTAGGCATAAAACCATCTTCATTTTATTGCTCTAACACTGATATTGTTCCCCATGGGAGAAGTGTTACAGTTTGATAGGATCTCTGTGTGTGCTGGTGTAAATCAGGAATCCCCTGTGAATTTTGAGGAGGTTCTGCAATTTTACATCAGCTCAGGATTTTGGACCGCAGGTTCAGTATGTATACTGTGTTGAAATAAAGATGTAGTCATTTTAAATATAATTGAGTAGGCTCATAAGAGGTTCCACTTAGAAGGTAAATTATGGTAACAAGTCAAGAGTGTACTCTGTGTAGTTTTCATTTCAAGTGTATGGTCTTCTGTATTCACTTAACTAGACACACAAATCTAAGCAGACAGATGAGATAGAGGCAATCAAAGAGAAAAGCTTTATTTGCAGCTTCTGGTAGTATTGAAGTTTTATTTTGTAGTGTTTCCCCATGAGGCAATTTCAGAAAAAGATGAAGCGATGGATCACAAACAATTTAATATCTGAATCGCTGGCTGTTGATCAACCGAATTTTGGACTCCTCCCTGTATAATTCTGAAAATCTTTTACCCAATTTGAATATTTAGCAAAGGGGCTGGGGAAGGAATTGCTCCGAAGATTTTCTGAGTATGCTCTGCTGCGAATTGCCCCAGCTCAAGTCAGGAGGAGCCGAATGGTGCTGTTGCCTGTCACGCGTGTGCTCTGCAGATAAACATGTAATGCCATATAAAGCTTTTGGTCTTGTTCGTTCTAGAAGGCTGTTTCTGCTTCAGGGAATGATGAGCGTCTAGAAAAACATTCTCATCATACGAGAGAAATGGCAAAGGAAGCATTACAGGGCGTCAGTGTAATGGCTTGTATTAACAACGTGGTACCGCTTAATTCTTATGTTGTGTCACACTTTTGTAGCTTTCCAGTGCTACACAGTTTTGAGTCCAACAACAGCTACTTTTTTTAGTACCCACCATTGCGTCACTTAACATTTGCCTGCTCACCTAAGGTCACTTTGAGGCCAGTTGTATCAGTGTGTGCATATAAAGGTAACTTTGATCACTTCAACACAAATTACCTACATGTATAAGCATTTGAAGGGAGAGGCCCTTAACAAAAATCAGTAGCCTCTGCCTCCTCTAGAAATGTAATCGCTAGACTTTTTCCTCCAACCAGTATCTAGCTTACTCCATGCATAGTAGCTCTTTCTCACAATAAATAAAAGCTACGAAGAATGTCATTTTTACTTAAAATTCATGCTACAGATTGGCTCACATCCTGATAATTTTCTTTCTTTTTTAAAATTCTGCTGAAATTGTTTTGTAGCTTCAGAAATGGAAACCACACAGCCATTGAATATAGCATATCTGACTGGTTCATAGCATAAACTTCTAGCACCAGTGTATATCACAGAAATGAACTGAACTGATAACGCTATGTAGGGACACAAACACTGATCAACTCGTGTATGTCCTCATAGAGGAAGACTCTGTTGTCCCAACACGTGATGGTTCATTTCTGGCACTTGGTACAGAGATTACAAGGTGAGAGGAGAAAATGAGGTAGGATTTTTACTGAAGAAACAGACTTCTAAAGAAACAGCGTAATCAGTGGATTCCTATATTCCCAGAAAAAGTCCAGGGAGCATCATCCAATCCTGCTTCAGTTCAGCTGACTGCCTTGCAAGGTGATTTATCTTCTCTACTTTTGATCAAGGAACTAACTAGAAAAAAGACAGACAGCAGAAAAAAGTTGGTTCAGGAAGAACTAGACTTTCTTTTTTATATATATATATTTAGATGTATATATAAAACCTCTCCTTCCCTTAGTCACCTGTCAACACCACCTTTCTTCTACCACCTAGGGAGAAGATGTGTCAAGGAAAGTACATCAGGAGTCAATGCTGCAGGCCTGCTGTGGTGTACGTGATGATGCTTTCCAGTTGGCCTCGGGTGTTTCTTTTTATTCTGGAACATCTGAGCTAATTTCTGGCTCCATGAGGCTGGAAGATGTTTTGCGAGGGGCACTGGAAAGGTTCTTTTGCTCTGCCAATAAGGGTGTCATTTAGTTCGCAGAGATTTGTGAACAAACCCCAAACCCAATCACAACTATTCTCTTCAATTTGTATCTGCACTCATTTCCAAACCTGGGGATTTCACAGCATTCAAAAATATCCAGAACAAAAGACAAGCGGAAAGGTTTGTGTAGTTTGAAGTTGGAGCTATTCAAAATCAGAAAAGCCTTGTGAAAACATGTACATTAGTTTACAGCTGTACAAAACACTCCTTGTTTTGAATGCCCCATAAATGGCTTTTTTTTTTTTTTTTCTTGTTTGAGCTTTGAGCTCTATTGAATTGGAAGCTTCTAACAAAGCAGGTGGGCTGGGTGCAATTTCTTTGGAAATATTTCACATTGCTCCATGCCTGATTCTACTTTTGCTTCACTTGAGTAAATAAGGAGGAGACTGATTAGCACCTAGGACTTCTCAAAGAAATTAGTGGGTAGTCGGTTAAGGTGTAAATTTACACAATGTAAAGATTGAATATTCTTGTTTACGGCATGTATTCCAGGTGCTGTTTGGCTAGCTGAAGGGGTTATCACCAATTTCATCTATAGCTGCTGGACATTGCCCCGTAGCAGAGCTGACCACTCCTGAAAAGGCTCGGGAATACCTGTACTAGCAATTCAGTGAGCAGTAGATCATCAGAGGAATCAGTTCAGAGGAAAAACTGCTGAAACTCAGATTAGAATGAGTGGCTGTTACCTACATAAACAAACCTGTACCCTTTGCAGAAATATAACAGAGGTAAAAAAATCTATTCCTTCCCCAGCTTCTGTACAGTAGTGTTTCTCAGCATGCGCATACTTTAGTTATTCATAGGGATCCTTATGTGAGTCCTTTGCTGTACTAAAATCTACGTTCTTGGAAAATGTGGAACGAATACTCAGGCTGTGATCTCATCCCTGCTAGTGCCGGTGACAGGAGTCCCAGGGGCTTCACTGCAGATTAGATCCCCTGGAAAGAGACTGAGAGTCAGAACGGATCCAACCTCGCTGCTGTTTCTGGGAGCGAACTCGTATTCTTCTGTGCCCTCCCTGCCTTGCCTCTGACAACTTTTCCAGTAAGATCTTCCCTCCCGCGCGTGCCGGCTCTGCTCTTTCATCAGGACAGGTATAGAATGATCTGCTGGGCTGCTCCTAAAATGCAGCCTCCGTGAGCTCTCTAGCAGTGGCTATTCCCGTTCCCTGGGTGCTGTAGGTTATTTTCCAAAGAAATATGTTTTGTTTTAATTCTGTTTTTCTCAGTCTCCTCTTATAACTCCATCCCGTCGCTCTTTTGATCAGTTATACATCAACTGTAACGCAACTCTGTGATTTCATTTGGTACCGCTTACTTCATACAAAAAGGAACTCACTCTTCAAAGAAAACTTTTATTCCATTGTCTGCTACATATGCAAGTATTCCTGAAGGAACAGGGTTATTTATCATTTTGCTCCCCCTCTTTGCTTTCCCCCATTCCTCTCCAAAAGACTAACAGACACTAATCTCCTTTCATCAGGTTCCCTTCTTCCTAATTTTTTTCTTTTTGCACAAAATGCTCGCCACTACCTTTAACACCTTATTGTGTCTGGAGTGATAATTACTTTCAGTTGCCGCAGCTGGTGCATGGAGAGGCGTGTGGGCCCTGTAAATTGGGAATGGGCAACCTGGGTGGGATTGCAGGAAAATAGCGAGATCTGCAAAATCAGAAACCACCATTAAAAAAAGGGATAGTTTTGCTTTTCAATTATTTTTTGTTTCGTTGAACTCGTCGTTGGGACGTATTTAAACTAAGTTACCCCTGCAACAATTCGTGAGTCTTGCGTTAGAGAGCCAGCTGATGTACGTGACAGACAATAAGAAAAATATGAGTTGGTACCTGACACAGTTAAAGCTCAGATTTGGAAACAACACACACAGACAGAGCTGAGAGGAGCCTGGCAGGGTAGGGGGAAACATGGGTCTGTCAACAGGTTTTAAGACCCTCTGGGGCATTATTACTGCTTATTTTAACATATACAATATTTCTCTGAAGTCACAGAGTCTCGATTCAATCTTTTAGATCTCTCTTGTTTTACGTGTAGGATTTATAAGGAAATTTGGGGTTATCATACAAGTGAACATGAAGGCTGGGTTATAACCTTTCAATAATAATAACATTTGCCAACATATATTTTCCTTTCCTTCTTTAGTTCTCATGTAAGTAGTACTCAGAAATTATTAACAGGAGTATTAGTGCATTTTTGTATGCATTTTGACTGTTGCAGTCCCTCACGGCATATTATGAGGTGGTTTATACTCCTACTAATCCTGAGGAAATTGGCATATACGGTTCACTACATTAAATTAGTTTTTTGTGAGGCTAGTTTATATGTGTTTTCTTAGATTTCCTAAAGTGAGGAGTACTAAATTATTTAATATACCGTTTGAGATGCTTTTAATAAAATGTTTGCCATAATCAGTACTGCTTTGGACATGCTGGCTTGAAGCTCGGTGTTTTGTCTGCTCTCCCATTCTATGCTGGAGGCTGTCAGAGGTTTCCCATGCCTACCTAAGGCTAGGAATAAGGTTCAGGTTTGGAAAAGTGTGGTCGGTAGTGCACACTACAGTAGTGTAGTGTCGTGGCTCTGGTCTTTTGCAATTTTCAGACAGGTGGACAAAAAGCATGAATAATCTGCTAGTCTTTATTCAGTTCCCATGCTTAGTTAGGTTAGAGTTAGGGTTAGGGTCAGGGAAAGTGTTAAGTGTGACAAGCTGTGGTATGTTCCAGTTTCTGTGGGGGAAACCTTATGTAGTTGTCTGCTTTAAGCTGGAGTTAGGCTGTGAGTTAGAAAAAGCAGGGAGACAGCAGCCTAGATGAGTGTGGGAGTTTGCAAGTTCCTGGAGATAAAACAAGAGCAAAGTATCACTAGCTTTGAAGGAATTATTCTTTTTGATTTGCAGGCAGTGCTGGGTTCCCAGGCTTCTTTGGGTCAGGGTCTGGGTTAAGGTTAAGGTTATAGTTAGGATTAGGAAGAGTTAGGGCTTTTAACTTTGATGAACTGCGGTATTTTGCTGTTTCTAGAGAAGTAAATTGAGGGAAAGTATCAGTATCTTCAAATTAATTATGCATTATTTGTGGGCACTATGGGTACTTGTGCATATTTTGACTAAGAGTTACTATTACACTTGGGTTCCGTAAACAGGGGAAGGTACAGTCAGAATAATGGGGTACCCACATTCCAGAGGATAAACTGGAGGAATCAGCATCTTGAAATATACCGTTCCTTATTTGCAGGCATAATTAGCACTAGAAACTGAAAAATTAGTTGTTTTAAGCATCTTGGCATGGAACACCTCATAGAGATGTTGGGATGAGGCTGTAAGAAACAACGCTAATTGCAAAAAGTGAGTTATGACTGGTCCAAGATCACCAATGGAGGCAATTCCTATTTCATGTCAGGAATTTTGAAAAATAAATAGGGTTGCTTCTTAGTGCCGTCGGACAGCCCGCCTTTTCCCACACTTGTACTCAGTACCTCCATTCGCTCTAGGGTGACTGCTGGCTTTCTACCTGTATTTGAGAAAAAAATACTCCTTTTTCTAGATGGTAGCTTTACACAGAGTGCCACCTTTTCTGATTTGGCCCTGATCTCCGGCTGATAAATTCTAACAGACTTTCAAGATTTCATCACTGCATTTAGACAAATCCCTAGTTCTAGCATCATTTTCAGGGTAGCGCTGATGATGACTTTTTTTTTGTTTTTGCTAAAGAATCCACATTTCTTCTTGTAGAAAGTTGCTCTATTAAAATTTCCAAATAGGCATTACAATACTGAGTTGCAGCCAAAATCTTTGCTGGAGAGTTGAACAAGAATCCCAGGCACTTGACCAAAGCAGTATTTCAAGTATATATTGTATTTATTTGAAAGAAGATAATGCAATGCGGTCATCTTTTGCTTCACTACAGGTATAAATCCTCTAAAACCATTGCAGATGTGGCAGGGATATTGCAACCCATTAACCTAACAGAACGTAACTGTTTTTCTCTTGCGAGGCTTGTCTGACTTGGTCTTTTTCTTTTTTTGCTGTGAACATGGATTTATCTGTTAGGTCTGTGTATACAGTCCGTATGTACATTGTGGCATTGAGTTCCGTTGTCTAAACTATCTCCCTGGGAATTAATACTGAAATGGAGCGGCTTACATCCCCGCACCTTCTCTGTGTACACATTGCAATCAGCCAACCATGATCTTACTCAAAGTCTGGCACTTTTGTGCTGATACCCTATTGAATGGCTATTTTTCAAGTATTTGTATGTAACTCAGTATGAGTATGAATGGTAGAGTCTGTCGCTAAAAACAAAATTTCACTATTTAATATGGCATTTGAGTACATATTTAAGATCATTCCTTGTCGCTGAGTTTGTGTCCAAAATGGAATTACTAGGCTGCATCTTTGCTGATTGCGAATATGTCCATGAGGCTGAATTTCAGATGTACCCATTTATGAATCTGGCTTATATGCTGAATGCAGCATTTTGTGCAGGTCACGTGTTGTATACAAAACATCTGATAAAATGCTGCTCACAGTCTTACAGATCTTAGAAATCCTTTCCATATGTCTAATCTTAAATCCTTTCCATATGTCTCCATCTATACATGAGCACCAATTAGTCAATTAATCTGCCACCTTTATTTAATTAGATAATAAAAAAGAACTTTTTGAAGTTAAATCTTATTTCATTTTTCCAGGAATCAAAAATGACAACTAGTAGCAGCAACAAATTACAAGATAAATTTCATAATCCACTCAGTGAATACATTAATATTACAGTATTTGCTGAGTTAAAATGAGTCCAACATTCAATATTCTCCTTTGCAAACAAAATACAATTGCATCAACCCAAACAAGAATTTTTAGTTTTTAAATTTTTTTTTTTTTAACACAAATGGCTCTTTGTAGCAGTCCTGGAACGACTGCAAGACATTTTGACTCTTCAGTGTCCTTAGAAATTAACCCTGTGTTAATGAAAGTTCATAAGCAAGAATCCCTATGCAATGGAAATCCTCCCATGCCCCGCTTAGGGCAACTACCCAGCTGCTTCGCAGTGCCTCAGCAGCACAGGGTAACCAGACCAGGGGCTAAGGTGCTGGCCCAGTATGTCTATCTCCATTGAACCTGTCTCATTAGCATGCCTGTGTGCTCCCCAAAGACATTCCATTTCACGTGAAAGCAAAATATAACAGAAACTGGATGTTTCTGGGTTTGCTGCTGGCAGCTGTTGCCTTTCTGGGAGAAAAAAAAAAAATTCCTCTGCCAGGTCCAGACCTAGAATAAATGAAAGTAGCTACACTGAAGCCCACAGCGCAATATCGCTTTGCACCTAGGGAGGATTTGTCCCATTTGTTTCTTACTTCAACTGCAAATAAACTCAATATAGAGTCATTAGTATTTTTAAAAGGTGGAAGGGATGTTATTTGCCTTTTTCTTGTAGCAGTACAAGAAATATCTTTTTTTTTTTTTCACAAGGAAATAGTTTTCTAATAATAACCCAGTATTAAGTGTCAGGTAGTTGCTTTATGATTTTCAGTGCTTTATTGCAGTCAGCTATTGGGAGTGGGGTCAGATTTCCAACTCACTGCAGAAGAGATGCTTTTATTGGGTTGAGCATTGTTGTTTTCTGTCAATGAATTATCAATTGCTTTGAAGACTGATCACTTACTTTCTTGGGTATACTTGAGAAATACACAACTTTTTTATGCCATCTGAAACCTTATTAGCACAGAGCTTATTGACTATAAACCCCTTTGTAAGTGTAGAGATGATAGAGATTTGAAAACCGACTTTGGGTTATGTTTGGATTTTTTCTCTGAAGTCATAGAGGACAGAACATAAAAAATGTTAGAGGCTCTTATGTTTTTCCTCTCCTCATGTGTCGGAAAAGACAGTATTTGGGGGTTCTTTACAAAATCGTGATAAAATAATCAAATTACAAAATTATCCATTTTGTATATAAAAATGCATTTCCAAATTAACTGTTCTTGGACAGGTTTTTCATAGGAACCTGTATATGGAGAAGTTCCTCTAACTCTCAAACAACTAATACGTAAAGAAAGCTATGCCTCTTGCGTGTTTTTTAAAGTGAAAAGGAGTTTTTAATTGATTCATATCCAAACATTTAGATCATGCTTTGATGTAGTAGGGGAAGTAGTTTAGCTGAATCCCTCTATTTAGACAGATGCAGTAATAACATAACGTGTATTTTATAAGTGATAGAAAAGAAGGAACAGGAAGGGAAAAATGCAACCAATATTCCCAACTACAAAATGTGCTTTAGGTCTTATCATAGTGAATGTTGCCACACGTACTGTATTAGTGTTACTAACTTAAGGAGGACTGCTTGTGATCGTAAAATAAAACACTGAGGTTTTTTAGGATGTGGATCTTAGAGATTTCAAAGTTGAGCAAAAGAGATTAGGATTGTATTTTTTTTATCCCGCTCCTAGTTTTTCATATTTATGTATTAAGCTGCTTGTATTAAGCTCTTCACTAAGTAGTATTTCTGATCTATGCTGCAATTTGTCATGACATTTCTTTAGGCAGCTATTATAAAGATGTCTGCTTCCCTTTTTTCTTAAACAAGAAAGTAGTCTGCAAATAAGTCACTTGATTTTTAAATTACTATCAATTAAGAAAATGGAGTGTCAGGGTCCAGAAAATTGATAGCTGAATTCTCATCTTGGATCTAGAAAATACCGAGCCATAAAATATTCATACACACATGTAACAAAAAAAGCTGATGTTATGTTCATCCGGCCAACATATGTTGTTTGTGAATGTCATTGGAGTTCTGGTTTTTAGAACATTGGAAAAAGAGGTATTTCAGTGAAACAGGCAAGCCAGTACATGACCTGATGATCACCTAGGCAGGTTTTAATGTAGAAAGTGTTGATACTGAAACTGGTTTCCAAGTCTGCTCAGTACAAGTCACTGGAACTTGCAGTGACTTCAGTGGATCTCAGATTTTTCTGCCAGTCTTCCCCAGCAAAGCGCAGCAGCTTGTCTGTACCGCGTCCAGCCGGAGAGGGGAACGGCACCTGCCTGCCGAGGTTCTTCCGCGGCCTCCCTCGCCACAAAATCCCAGTGTTTTCCAGCAATGGCTTTATCTTTACTGCCCCCCAGGAAGACGGCGAATTGTCATCGGCGTTTTGTGAAAGAGTATCGGGGCCCGGCGACGCCGCGGCTTGCTCAGAGGCTTGGGTTGGGCTGCGTGGCGCAGCCAGCAACCGACCCGGGCCGCGGGCGGGCGTCTTGTTCCTTTAGCTTTACATCTGTCATTCCTCACCCTGCTTTTATGTGGTTTTGTCAATTCGACATACTCGACACCTGCCTTTCAAGGTGTCTGAGTATGTGCTGACCCAGAGCTGAGCACCCTCTGAAAACGAGCATTTTCTGAACTCTCCCCCACAAGCTTGCGTCTGCCCCCAAACCAGGAGCCCAGGAGGAGAAGGACAGCTTGCTAGTCCGTATTTGTTGGATTGAGTGTGGGGAGAGGAAGACAGTGTTTTATTTTACAGGCAATGTGCTTAGGAGAAATTGTACAAATTATCAGAAAAAGGTGATAAACATTTCGGGGTTTTAATTAAAAGTCTAATTGTACTTTTCCAACTCTTGCAAATGACAGAAAAAGGGAATATAAAACACAGAGAAACTGAAATCCTGTCGTAATAATGGTTGTGATGAGTTTGATCAAGTCTCCTGAATTTTCTAGGAACTTCACTGTGGATTTCAACAGGCTTTGGGTCAGGACCCGTCACCTTTATTTTCTCTACCTGAGCTCTTTAATCTTTGCTTTTATTTTTATTTTGCCTTTATTTTTTCTTTTGAAGTCTAGCTTTTGAATATGCTTTCTCTGTGGAATGTGTGTATATCTTCATGACTTCTTTAATGACTCTTTTTTTAAGACTAAGGCAGAAAGGTGGTCATTTCTGTAATGCACGCATTTCATTTACGATTAAACCAAAAGGAGATTTATCGGTTACTACCCCGATTTCAGCTGTAGGTTGAACATTTTCCTGTATAGCAGTATGTTGCCTGAGAATGCTGCACCCCCCCTTCCAATTATTTGAACTTGATGTGATGTCCAGAGAGTGAATTGTCAAAAAAAACCAGGGGGGCAGGGGGGCGCAGAGAAAGGAAGGAAAAGGAGTATAGGTTTTGTAAAATTTACTTTTTCACCTTTAGGTATCATAAAAATACAGTCAGAACATTGAACTTAGCTTGTTTCATTAAGGAAAAGTCCAGTAGTTTGATTTATAATTAAGAGCTGCTGGTATACATTGCATTTAACAATATGCTGATCAGACGCCAGGCTTTTCCCAGCTCTACCGAATCAGGAATTGAGCCTTAGGAACGAAGCCGGTCAGGGTTTGAATGTTACAAAACTGTGTAGCCTGCAACACGTTATCATTAACAAACTTTCCTTGTTTTACCTCCTGTCTCAGTAGCTAGTCCACAGTTTCCTGTCTTCATAAATGAATTGTGCTGCAGTCCTGCACTAAATACTAAGTGGGGGATCTTTACTCACTGAAATATTAATGGGGCAGAATTTTTTCTGTAAGGCAGACTGGATTTTTCAGTGTTTTTTTCCCCCCTCCATCTAACAAAGGTTCCTTCTCGTCAGTCAGCTTTGTAAAAGCAGAGGAAGCAACTAACGCATTAGAAACCAAGATATGAGAGGACCCAACAAAAAAACCTTCTTTAAAAAAAAAACTTTTGAACTTCAGAGAGGATGCAGCGCTTGCTTTGCAGTGAACACTGGGTTGGAGGGTTTTTTTCTTTTTAACAGACATGTGTAGCGCATTTGTTTCAGTTTTATATCCACTGTCATAATATGATGGTTTTATTCGGGTTTTAAACATGCTTCGGCTAGAAACCCTACATCTTTAAATTAGGCAACCCCGGTGCCTTTGCGATTTCCCTAGCTGCACTCTCTCACCTTACCCAGGTGCATGTTAAATCAGTATTAATGACAATATCATTCTTCTGCAGTCATCTCCTGCCTGCAATTTGGTTTTAATTACCCACCACGTTGTCTTTCCCCCTCACTGACAGCCATTAAATAGGGAATGACACCAGAGCCGTGCCGGTGTCGAATAGACACTTCACCAGGGTGGTTGGTTCTTTTTTTTTTTTTTTCCTCCCCCTCCCTCTCTTCTTCTCTTTTCTTTCCTGCCCTTTTTTTTTTTTAAATAATTAAAAAAAAAAAATCCTTCCATAAAGCAGGCGGCAGTGCCTCCTCGTGGTAGCTGTGAGAAAAAAAAAAGGGCTTATTTTGCTCCGGCTTGTTTTGATGGTTTAGCGATGCTTGCTTTGGCTCATTTAGAGCTCTTGGGGAGAGGGGAAGAAACAACGACGATCCTTAAGAGAGAGGAAAAAAAAAACCCCAAACCGAACCATTTAAAGCTTAGGGCATGATTGGGACACAGTGAAGTGTCTCCTCGCTGCAATCTAACAGTCACTTTGAGGTAGTATTTAAGGCTGGTCTGACGGTCTAGAACAGCTGCTCG